>NW_027526203.1:402246232-402403782 GCF_048455015.1 Haemaphysalis longicornis
TCGCCCAATCTCCGCGCTGGCTACGGACAATCGTAGTGAGGGACAGCATAGTAACCATTTTACAATCCCCGCGTGGGTATGCGTCATACATGATCATCACGAGGCAGGGATTTATACCCGCCCCCCCCCCCCCCCCCCTTCCCAACACTCCCCAGAAAGATTTCGACACTTCCCCCCCAAAACGATTCCACAACCCCGAGCACCCTGCCCAGGGATTTATACACCCTCCCAACACCCCCCTAGGAGGACTTCGACACCCCCCCCCCCCCCCCCCTTCGAAATTCTGGATAAGCCCCTGTCACGAGGAATCATCATCGGGGTGAGACCGTGTGGCTAGAGTGAAGACCCCCCCCCCGATCGCGTTCGACACGGACTGTGTTCCGACTCGCCTCTCGCTTGTGCTAATCTCATGTAATTACAGACCATATCAATACACAGTCGAACCGAACTCCGAGGGGACAGAAAATCTGTTCGAATTAGCCGGTTCGAACTAGCGGGGGTCCCTTTGACTGGCGGTACAGCGCATGCCACCAGTATTAGAAAATTACACCACCTTCCCGCGAGGGGAACCCTGTGGAGATGCGACGCATCTTGGGGGTTCACTTGGTGTTTCCGTTGGGTTGATTCTCTACGTGTGAGGAACGCGTATGATGTATTCTTTATTTAACACGCGGCGTAATGTTAACGATGACGTCCTTGTGGTCGCTGAAGTGTACGGGTAGTGGATGGTGAAGTAACGGGACCACCGTGCAATTTGCAGCGAAGATCAAGTCTATGCACGTGCCCGAAATCGGAACGCCGGTGCTGGAACGACCGCGGCTATGACGCAACACAATCCAACACATGAGTAAATGGAGCTTTCAATAGCTCCCCGGTACCACAACAATCCAACACAATCCACTTTAATCCAATCCAACCCAAATCCAATCCAAGCCAAGCCAATCGAATCCAATCCAATGCCCCTCGCGAGAGAGTGTTCGCTATCGGAGAGGAGAGGGGGGTGAGCGGCGGAGAGCCAGCTCGCGCGGCGAGGAGAATGAGGGAGGGGTGTGGACGGACAACAACAGCGCCGTATGGAGGGACAAGGCGTATTGCACTTCCTTCGGAGTGCATTTTCAATAATTCCGTTCTGCGAAAATTACGGCATACGCAATGGTCAGGTCGACATGCGAACCCGAAGAAGCAGGCGGCGCACTTCCGGACTACGATCCATAGTGCGAAGTTTCGCATGGTTTAGGCCTGCATCCCTGCAGTGTGGCAGCTGTCGAAGCCCGGGAGATCAGGTTTTGTTCTTCAAGGGGCGCAGAGATGGTTGGG
Organism: Haemaphysalis longicornis; assembly: GCF_048455015.1. Taxonomy (NCBI): domain Eukaryota; kingdom Metazoa; phylum Arthropoda; class Arachnida; order Ixodida; family Ixodidae; genus Haemaphysalis; species Haemaphysalis longicornis. The sequence goes on from NW_027526203.1 coordinate 402,247,550, forward strand.
ATGCTATGCTGGTGGTGGCTTTGGGTGCGCGAGGTGTTCGCGTTTTGACACTATTATTGTGGCCGATGTTGCGGATAAACTTTTTGTAGCGTAAGCTACACTGGCCGAGGTTGAGCAGTTTCGCGTGGACCTTGGATTGGATTGGATTGGATTTGGATTAAATTGGATTGTATAGGATATCCAATCCAATTGGAGTACGGGTGTGTAGAGAATTGGGTCTGCACATTCGCCGGTCTGCGCATTCCAGAGGAGTGACGTCATAGCCGCGGCAGACGCACTGGCGCCGGCACGTGGTTTCTGGAGAGCCGTGCTGCGCATACGCGAAGAGCAGTGACAGGACTATAACAGGACTGGACTGGACTGGACTGGATTGGATTGGATTGGATTGTACTGGATTGGAAATCGTTTTAGCAGCAGGAAGCATGATGATCAGCTAATCCTAGTCAATCAGGAAACCTAAGAATAACCACCTGAGCCTTAGCTCACCCTACGCCGTCATCATCATCATCAACAGCCTATCTATGCCCACTGCAGGGCAAAGGCCTCTCCCATTATTCTCCAATTGCCTCGGTCCTGTGCCAATTTATTCCCGCAAACTTCTTGATCTCATCTGCCCATCTAACTTTCTGCCGCCCCCTGCAACGCTTGCTTTCTCTAGGGATCCACTCTGTTACCCTTAATGACCAGCGGTTATCTTGCCTTCGCATTACATGCCCTGCCCACGTCCATTTCTTCTTCTTAATTTCTACTAATATGTCTTTAACACCAGTTTGCTCCCTGACCCACTCCGCTCTCTTCTTGTCCCTTCATGTTACACCTATCATTTTCCGCTCCATTGCCCGCTGAGTCGTTCTCAATTTAAGTTGAACCCTCTTAGTGAGCCTCCAAGTTTCTGCCCCGTAGGTGAGTACTGGTAAGATTCAGCTGTCATACACTTTCTTCTTCAGCGACAATGGTAGGCTGCTATTCATTATCTGAGAATGTCTGCCATATGCACCCCACCCCATTCTGATCCTTCTAATTATCTCTGCCTCATGGTTGGGATCTGGGGTCACAACTTGGCCTAAGTAGATATATTCGCTTACCACTTCCACTGCCTCGCCACCTATCTCAAACCGCTGTGCTGTCCCGAGGTTATTGATCATTACTTTAGTTTTCTGCATATTAATTTTCAGGCCCACGGTTCTACTCTGTTCGCCCAGTGCGGAAAGCATGCTTTGCAATTCGTCCCCCGAGTTACTTAGCAAGGCAACGTCATCAGCAAATCTGAGGTTACTGAGGTATTCTCCATTAACCCTTACTCCCACCTGTTCCCAATCCAACGTTCTGAATACTTCTTGTAAACATGCTGTGAATAGCATTGGAGAGATTGTGTCTCCTTGTCTGACACCCTTTCTTATAGGTATTTTACTGCTCTCCCTATGGAGGAGGATCGTAGCTGTAGACCCATTGTAGATATCCTCTAGTATTCTTACATAATGCTCATCTACCCCCTGGTTCCGTAATTCCGTAACGAGACAGTAGTTCACAGGAGATAGACATCCCACCAGTAACGACCGAAGAAGTAAGGAAGGCTTTGAAAGAAATGAAAGGGGGCAAAGCACTTGGTGAGGATCAGATAACAGCAGACCTCTTGAAGGATGGCGGAGAAATTGTCCTTGAAAAACTGGCAAACCTGTATACGCAATGCCTAATGACCGCAATGGTACCGGAATCTTGGAAGAACGCGAACATCATCCTAATTCATAAGAAAGGCGACATGAAGGACTTGAAAAATTACAGGCCGATCAGCTTACTGTCAGTCGTCTACAAGGTATTTACCAAGGTAATCGCTAACCAAATTACTGCAACCTTAGATTTCAGTCAACCTAAAGAACAAGCAGGGTTCCGTAAAGGTTATTCAACAATGGACCATATTCACACGATCAATCAGGTGATAGAGAAGTGCGCTGAGTATACTGAACCCATATATATAGCCTTCATAGATTATGAGAAAGCATTTGACTCGGTCGACACCCCAGCAGTCATTCACCCTACGTATATCCTGGCATAGTCGAGCTAAGCCACTGCTAATTTTTTTTTACAGCGGAGTTGTTGTTAGCTAACTACCTACCCCCCCCCCCCCCACCCCCCCCCCCCCCCCGCCCTTTTATTTTCTTCTTTTGCGCCCGTAGGACGAGAAGGGCCGATCGTTCTCGCAGCTCCTGGGTCGGTGTTCTCTGCACGTGCCGTGGCTAGCCGCGCGTGTCCTCCTCTCGCGCTGCATGCACACCTGTTCGCCTCCGGCGCTACATATTTTGAAATGAGCGTATACTGTTCCTGGAAAAATGTTTCCCAGCAATGCATTCGTGTGTATACAGGTGAAGCCAACTTTGAGGAGAATGATGTAAGCTCGGCGTTTGTAAGCTGGCGTTCTCACATTGTGTGTAGCATAGTGAAGCCTTCTCACAGGGAAAAAAAAATAGGCTAAGTTTCCGCGAAGGTGACGGAAGGAGACCACCGACGACGATCGGGCCGCGAACGCCGTGCGCAAGCGCGATGGCTGTCGGGACCCCGCATACACGAGGCGGAAAAGGAAATCGCAAGACGTTCGTGTGGCTACAAAACCGCTAAACACTTCCCCGGGGCGGCGGCGCGTTTTGAGCGGGAGTTTGTGGCCAACCAATAACTCACACACAGCTCCGCTGGCCATCACCGTTCACACAGTGGAATAGCACTGAATACTTTCAAGACGTAATCCGCAATCGAGTCAACATAATTGTTTTCTGGCAACATAATAAAACAGCTGCCTATTGATGTTTACAGCTATGATTTTAGTGTCATTTTCGCCTACATTCCATTCTAAAATGTATAGGTACAAGCCCGGCACTTCTGGTGCGATGCAAAACGTTAACTAAACGTGTTGATATGCTACGCCCCACCTCTAAACCGACTTAAAAGATAACAAGCTACCCTTATTTACAAAAATAATGCCCAGAATCGATGTAAGAGAACATTTCACACCAACAAAAATACGAGTACTAAGAAAAAAAAAGTAGCGTTGCTGGGGCTCGAGTGTTCCAAAACCAACGGCAGAACAGAGGAGTTCTTTAAGCAGCTGCATAAAAGAATCAAAGGAGTCTTCCCAGCGAACCAGTAGGTGGCTCTGCTACGCACAGGAAATGGCGGTCTTGTATCCACAAGGGAACGGAGGCATCTTTCGTTACCCCAGCGATAGTCATAAAAAAACCATGCACCCTTCTGTCTAACAACCACGATGTTTTTTTTTTTATTATTATTACATGGGATAATACGCTCAGACGTGACAGTACGAGGAATACATAGTCAACCAAAAAAAAGAATACAATGAAGTTAGGAGAAGCACAAATACATCACAATTCAGGCAAGCACACACAAGCGTTCAAAAGAGGGAACCAGTGAGGTGGTTGGTCAAGCAAATTAAACACATTATGTATAAATGTCACAGTTTCCCGGAAATATGACTTTGTTGATCTTTGTGACTCAGCATGCCTATCACACAAGCAACATCTCCACAGACAAACCAATCAACACAAACATGTCATAAGGCGGCTCACCAGGGTAGTCGAATGTCAAAAATCGGATAGAGAAAGGCGTAATATTTATGTCTTTTCTGAGCGTTCGCTGTAAAATGTCCCAGAAAAAGACAGCATCTCTGCAATCTACAAAACAGTGATCAATTGTCCCTGGTCGAGAAGAGAGCCGACAGTCTGCCGACCAAGCTAAAAACAGACCCCGGTCTTTCATCCAAGTTTTAACAGGGAGCTGTAATTTAAATTTGTAATTTAAAGAAAAATGTTTCAACACCTAACGGAACACACATCTTACACACTCTACTGAGGACATCCTGGTACGGACACTGGAGGTACGGTACACGATATAAAGGTATAGGGAAAAGCCCAGAAACCAGGGCATCAGAAATAGACTCGCGCGAAGCGGTAAATATGTACTCAAGGCTAAACCGATCCTGTAAAAGAGAAACGTGTCAACCACTTCTTTGAGGAAACCCCTTCCACAGACAGCGAAGACACCACAATATCGAAAAAAAAACGTGCAAGACGTGCTTGCACTGCAGCTTTCAAAAAAGGATGTTGAACATGTCGAAAGCAGAATAAACGAGAAACAAGCTGCCAAACAAAAAGATGAACAAGCCCAAGCACCCCTCGCACAACCGGAAGAAAAAGGTTATCGCGACGCAGTGGCTCACTACGGGAACACCAAATGAATGTTGCAAAAATCCGGTGAAAAGCCTGTATCCTGAGTCGAGAGCAATGTAACACCTGTAGGACATACAGAAGTCGGGTCACAAGAAACGTGTTACACGCCCGAGCACGAGAAAAGACGGACAGCTTCCGTCCCCGCCAGTGATTTACTTGGCGCTGTACCTTCACTACCTGCTCAGACCAATGCGAGTCAGTATTGCGAAACTGCGAGAGGGGTTCTCCTAAATACATTAGGTCACTATTACAATTGATTCCGGCGAAGCAATCGGGTGTCCTTTCACATTCTCCCAACCAAAATCCACAGCTTTTCTCGAAATTCAGGGCCGCACCTGAAACCTCAAAAATCCTTGTGTAATGGCAAGAGCATTCTCCACGCTTGCCTTGTCAGTACAAAATAAAGCGACTTCATCGGCATATGCTAAGATTTTCACTTCGAAGGACGGTACCGTAAACCCTCTAACACTTATGTCCTCTATTATACGCATACATAATGGTTCCAGGTATAAGCAAAACAGGAGTGGCGATAAAGGGCACCCTTGACAAACCGATGAAAGAAGGTGAATTAATTGGGTTAGTCGATTGTTGACTATCCCTCTTGTCGAGCCATTGGCATAACATAATTGAATACCTTCGGCAAGCAAAGATCCTGCGTTCACATGTTGTAGAGCACGAAACAGGAATTGGTGACTGACACGATAGAATGCCTTTGAGCCCAAGTAGCCTTACAACTAGATACGACCACGATGGTTGAACGCGAAGCTTTCTCGTGACGGATTCTTTGGTTTTCGTCTGAGTTCGGACAGAGTTTCGAACATGTCGAAATGGAGCAATCGGATAGACGCTGGCTTCATAACGCGAGGGACCTAGGGTCGATTCCGGCCAATCAGAAGCGTTGTTGTTTTTTTTTCTTTCACTTCACCCACGATCATTCATCATGGCCAGACAAAGTTGCCTTTCCTGCAGGGCGTGTTCGCGTTACAGACGCTATCGGTGGGAACACTAAAGCTTCGCTTTAATACCTCCTCCACAATACGGATACCTGCTGATGGGGACTGTCAACGACGATGGCAGCTGCCGTTACCATCATCGGAAACAGTTGACACGATGCCCCCCGGAGTGCGTAGCCACAATCATCATCATCTTTATCAGAATTATCCCCACCAGAGTCCGCCCCAAGGTCGGATGGAATTGAGTTTTGCCAGTAGTGTTTTACGCGCACAATAAGCACTCCAGCTGCTGTGTTATTGACGAGACGGATCGAGGCTGCAGCTCATAGCAAGGTTTTTCTCGGCCTCGTAGCCCTCGACACACCGGCAAACCACATCGCCATCGCGCTCGCGGGGGCCAGAACATTCATAATCAGAGTCCCGATAACTGGTCAAATTTTAAATATTATTCGGCTATTTTCCGCCGAACAATCTCTACGGCCAAGCAACTGCATCATTCGCATTGTTTCTCGGCGCTTTCAGATACAAAAAACAGACGTGCTCTCTTTGCTTTCTTGCGTAACCGCAAGAGTCTAGACAATCGCAGTAACGATGTTTCAGTCGTGGAAACGTCTGATGAAATCGTGAATTCGATCGAAAAGGTCGCCCAGGACTTACAAATCAGGTTCTCATCTACACTATCACCAATTGTCGTAGAAAGTATACCAGTTGTAGACTTCTCCCCTGTCACGATGGGAGAGATGGGGGTTGTTGTTATGCGGCTGCCGGGAGCCTCCCCGGGGCCAGATGGGGTTTCTACTCCCGCGATAAAACTTTTGTTTGAGGAATCTCCTGACGATCTATTGAATATTATAAATACTTAATCGGAAAAATAATGGATTCCTGCAGATTGGAAAATCGCAAAAATTGTCCCCCTTCTAAAGAACCCCAGCCTAGGTGTTATTCCGGACAATATTCGACCAATTGCACTAACTAGCAACCTAGGTAAATTGACAGAGAGAATTTTGTATGGCCGATTAGTCCAGTTTTTGTCCAGTAAAAATATTCCGAGTCCGCATCAAATTGGCTTCCGTCCGGGATGCTCCATTTGGTCCGCCCATGTTGACCTGGAGAGCCGTATTCAGTTTGCGCGCAGAAACAAATAGGTATGCGCACTCGTCACACTGGATGTTGCTAAAGCGTATGACAGCGTGGAATACAGCGTACTGCTAGCCAAACTTAAAGAATGTGGGGTACCCAAGTACATTCTTTCATGGATCCAACAATTTTTAATTGGACGCAAGTTCTCTTGTTCAAAAAATGGCTTTAAATCATCGACTTTATATCAGACAAGGGGCGTCCCCCAAGGCTCGGTGCTTTCGCCCATCCTATTTAATGTACTAATGAGTTCAATTCCAATAAAACAGGAAGTCTGTACTTATGTTTACGCTGACGACATAGCCTTTTTCTCTGCTGCCCAGGACATTCATGTTGTTTATCAAATGCTACAAGCATATTTGTTTTCCTTCGAAAGGTGGTTAACATACATAAATTTGAAACTTAACGTCAATAAGTGCGCTGTTATTGTTTTTCCGGGATCTGCTCCGGTTACCCTCTGCCTGACGTATCGGGAGGCGACTATTCCTCAGGTGGCGTCTTTGAAGTATTTGGGTGTAATATATGATCAGACAATGGATTGGCGCCCTCATATAAACCATATTGCGACCAAAGGGGAACGGCACTTGGACTGTTGCGGAGACTCAGCAATAGGAGTTTTGGAATGAGAAGGGACACTTTACTTTTTATTTACAGGGGGTACATGCGTCCCAATTTAGAGTTTGGCTGCGCCCTCTTTTCCGGTTCACCAGATTACAAACTCAGAAAGCTGATTATGTTGGAGCATCGTGCACTGAGATTGTGCCTCGGCCTCCCAAGGTGCGTGGCCAATAACATCTTGTATTTGGAGGCCCGCATTCCGTGCCTGGAGTCTCGGTTTCGGCTACTAACAGCACTGACGGTTATGAGGATTTTTGAATCTCCACAAAGCAGATATTTTTCATTGATGGCTGCTCAGCCAGAACTCTTTTTCAGCTCTTGGTGGCCTCGGTACATTCGACCACAGTGTGTTTATGCCCAGACGTTACTCTCACCATTGAGTATCAATATTCCCACAGTACTGACAATGCCCTGTGACGTTCCTCCTGCGCCTTTAACTTTCCATAATATTTTCCCCAGTAACGCTAAAATGCTTACGTCGCGATTTTAAACAGGAATACTCAACGACCATTTGGCAAGCTTTAAGGATTATGCAATAGTTGCAACAGATGCATCCCAGCGTGAGGAGCGAGCAGGTGTGGGAATTTTTAGTCCACACCTTAACTGGTCAGTCTCGCTGCGTTTACCTGATTTCACACCAATATTTCAAGCCGAATTCCTAGCGATAGTTCTGGCCTTAAAAGACGTACCCCCGCATCACTATAACGTAGGAATAATTACTGACTCCTTATCGATTTCTTCTGCTTTGTCTTCATCCGAAAATTCCGCTCTTATTCGTACATTCAACTCCCTTGTGCCTTCCCATTTGCGGACATCTGCCTCATTTGGGTTCCAGGTCACAAAGGGTTACAGCTTAATGAACAGGCGGATTCCTTGGCGCGATCGTCGTTTGATGGCCCTCCAGTTGACCTATGCTCTATTCCCTTCATTGTAGCAGGAGCAAGGTTTCGTACCTACCAACGCCTAGCAAGAGTGCAGGAAGGAATCATCACTAATTTTGAAGATTATGTCCATTTAAAACATAATTGGAATACCCGTTTTTGTGAATCTCGACAATGTGAGGTCACATTAACTACCTTCAGATGTCGAATCCCCCAACTCAACTTTTATATGCACCGGGCTGGTCTAGCCTCATCTTCACTGCGGTGATCAGGAGACTTTAGAGCACTTTCTATTGCATTGCCGCGGTTTTTCAATGATGAGGCAACGTCATCTTGCCACGCCATTGCGACGAATTGGCCTGCCTATTTCCATGCCCGTTCTACTATCTTTTGGGGCCACATCACTGGGATATTGTCACCGAGGGGTGGCTGCAGCCATTCATGCATACGTTTCCGAGACCAGGCGCCTGCCCTGTTAGCTTTGATTCTGGCATGTAGTTTTTCCGGTCCAAAAAGCGCAGTTGTTCTAATCAAAAAGCCACGTAAAACTTTCAACCAATACCACTTTTTTTCTTTCTGCGTATAAATAGAGAGGTGTATTAGTTTCCGGTTTTTTAAGCGGGCGCATTAGCCCTTCTCACGCCCGATTCCTGGCCAATCCCCCACGTGGGTATGATCCAAGTCGCCAGGAACAACAACAACAACAACAACAACACCGCAGCCCAGACACGTATGGACATAGCTCATTTTTCTTCCTGAATCTACTTTCATATTATACGTATTTAAAAAATTCTGTTGGGTATTTCCTTTTCTAAATTTTGGGATCTAAAATAATAAAGGTCACATCCTCATTAGGCACAAAACTTCTTGGCCAATCCCCCGCGTGGGTAGGTGCCATGGTGGGAGGCAACCAACCAACCAACCAACACCTGGCATTTGTCGAACTGAACGTTTTCGACGTTCCTGGACGACTTGGTTGGTGTGTAACGGTTCCAGGTAAGGAAATGCTAGCTTAGAAACTGAGGCAGCTCGACCTGAGCTTTGACTCGTGCTCGCAGGACGGACGACAAGCGCTTGAGAACTACGCTCTCCTGCAGAGGCGATGGCTAGCCGGAAGGATGCCGGTACGGCGCATAGAGCGGCTAAACTGCCACCGTCTTTACCGATGGAGGCCATGTCACCACTAGCGGGACCTACGTCCCCGTCGAGTCCTCTACCACCACATCCGCCAAAGGGTCCGCCGCCAGGTTCGCCCCCGGGTCCGGCCCCGGGTCCGCCGCCGGGTCCACCGCCGGGTTCGCCGCCGGGTTTGCCGCCGGGTTTGCCGCGGGGTGCGCCACCGGGTTCGCCCCTGGGTCCGCTGCCGGGTCCACTTCCGGTTACGCAGCCGGGTGCGCAGCCGGGTGCGCAGCCGGGTCCGGTGCCAGCTCCGCCGCATAGTCCGCCGAGAGGTCCGCCGACGGGTCCGCCACAGAGTCCGCCGCCGGATCCGCCGCCGAGACCGTTGCCGGATCCGCCGCCGAGACCGCTGCCGGACCCGCCGCAGAGACTACCACCCGGTCCCCCGCAGAGACCGCCACCCGGTCCGCCGCAGAAACCGCCACCTGGCCCTCCGCAGAGTCTGCCGCCCGGACCGCCACCGGGTCCGCCGCCACCGCACCCGCCACCCCGTGCCTTAGCGGGATCGTCGAAGGGTCTGCCGCCGCAGCCGGCACCGGGTGGCCCACAGGCGGGTCCATCCCAGGGTCGTTTCGGCGGCGGCTCGCATCACGGCGAAACGCCTCATCCAAAGAGCGGCGGCGGGTCGAGGCGGATCCAGCTGAACCGCGACTTCTGTCGGACGCTGCCGGGAGTGATGGGAATCTTTGAGATGCTCTGCTCAGGCGCCATCGTGACGGCACTCAGCCTGCGAGGCTTCATTTTCGACGTGTACTTCTTCCTCTGCAACCTGGGCTTCACGTACGCGCTCTTGGGCGCCATTATTTTCCTGAACGGACTGCTAGGCTCTCCTAGCGGCCGCAACCTGCCACTGCTGCTGGACGTGCAGTACTACGGTCTGGGCTTCATCATGTTCCTGGCCGCCGGAATTGCCGGTCTGGTGAAGTCGCAGCGCGACGCATTCGCCATCGCAGTTAGCACAATAGCTGTGCTGGTGGCCATCGCGCTTTTCATGCACGTCCTGTACGCGCTGCGAAACCCCTGAGCACCCAGCCACGTGGGGACCGTTACGAACGATACAGGCCAACTGCTCCGGCCACTGAAGAGCCTCCGCTGCGGCATACGCACTGGGGAGAATTTGTTTGTAAAATCACTAGATTAAAGTTAGGATGCATAGAAACCTGATTTACGCGTTACGCTGTGCACGAGTATGCGGCAGTCACTTAAATGAGCCATGAAGAGAAAACAAAAGTTTGTTTTATTCGAAAGATTAGGTGTTTCATAGTACCCCAAGCGCTTTCCCGGAAGCAAATGATGCTTTATTCACTGAGAAATAAGGCAATTTAAGCCAAAATTTTAAATCTCCCGCTAAAATTGCACATTTCGTCACGTGAACAATGGCGTCACATGAGCCGGTCCATGAAACAGATACTTAGTATGTCGACTCCATATAGCACCCACACGCGGGAGTCGACCGAGACGGCGGCCATTTTAAAAATACTAGTAAAACCTAGTGCACCCGCAGCCCTAGTCATGGAATCGCCTGATCCAGAGAACAAAACTCTCGCCGAGGAGCTCGGGCTTGCATTTAACAACCTCACACCACTTGAACGCTCAATGCTTCCAAGTGCACGAGCGGCAAGAGTTGTGGGATACGCGGTGGACGGGAAAGCGACCATTCCGCGATAGCCACAACAGACGAACGCCCAGCCGTCGGCACCGCTGCCTCGTCAGCCCCGTCGCGACGGACGAATACAGACTGGTACGTATGTGCCGTATTTTCAATTTCAGTAGCAGTATCGCTTATGCCAGTTGGCTGGTGTCGTGTATGGAAAGCCGTTCGCTCGAGCTCTCTGCTCCGACCAGAAAGATTCGAGCGTCAATGCGCGGTGTGTACGGCAATTTTTTCCCCCAAGGTCAGAGCGCTTTGACGAAGTCGGCGAATCGCTTATGCCAGTTGGCCGGTGTCGTGTATGGAAAGCCGTTCGCTCGAGCTCTCTGCTCCGACCAGAAAGATTCGAGCGTCAATGCGCGGTGTGTACGGCAATTTTTTTCCCCAAGGTCAGAGCGCTTTGACGAAGTCGGCGAAGAGCGCCAGCATGTCCGGGTCCCTGCCGTAATCACTTCCTCGGAAATGAAGCGAGCACACTCGTACTTCCTTTAGCTCTCTTTCTCCTCCGTTTGCAAAGTTCACAAAACGTAGCCACTTGCTTTGCCGAGGTTCGTCGTTGGGCAGCACATGAAAGGAGATCTCACCGGCGGGGATTTCGCACTCCCTCGACGATTGGCCCGTACTACATGGGCATTTCAAAACACAGCAACGAAATTTCATTGTAAAGTACTCGAACAAACTGAAGTTTTCAGTGGTTGTAAATTGTAAACGAGCTCGTAACGATAGCAGCAAGCCAACACGACCTCCATACCGAAACCTGTGCGACGAGTGGCACTATCTCGTTGCTGCTCTGTGTTCCTTACTCCCCTTGTTTCTATTTTTACCTTTGCTGGTTGGCGATATTACGGCCAACCTCCTGTGAAGGGATTGCGATACCAAGCAAGGTCGCGGCTGTGCGTGCTGGGACGGTTCGTTGGCCCCGAAGAGCCTTGAACCCAAAAATTCGTCTGCGCGACGGTGGCAACGGCGAGATGTCGAGCTCGGCCAACGGTAGTTTCGTACGCATTGGCATACACGCTTGCGTGTTCGTTCGGAACTTCAACCGTTTACCGTACTTACCCGATTCTAACGCGCCCCCGATTCTAACGCGCACCCGATTTTCCTGGCAAAAAACCAAAAAAACTTGCACCTCCGATTGTAACGCGCACGGAACTTTATAACCCAGACAAACGAATGCGGGAGAAATGGGCGATTTATTTCCTGAAGTAATCTCACTCATCTCACTCCTCGTCGCTTTCCGCTGACCACATCTCGTCCTCTGTGCCGCCAAGAGCGTTCGCGATGCCACACTTCTGAACGAACGTTCAAACATGGTCGATGGGATCATGGCCCACGCCTCGCACGCCCACCCCGCGAGCTTCTCCACAGCCGCACGCTTCAGCCGACCGCTCGTTTTGAACGCGTGAGAGCCGCTGCTGCCATTGCTGTTATCAAGTGCGCAAGTGGAACGATTTGACGATTTGTGTGAACGCCGATAGAAAACCATAGGCGCGTATGCTTCCTCCGTTCGAAAAATTGTTGCTAAACATGGAGGAAGTCTTCCTCCATGTTGCTAAAGGCTTTGGCGCCATCTTGAGATGGCGATGGCGATGGGTGGGACGAAATTTCCGCTGTTTCGGCAGTTTCGGTTTCGTATCCGATTCTAACGCGCATGCGATTTTTCGGCCTGTTTTTCCGGAAAAAAGGTGCGCGTTAGAATCGGGTAATTACGGTACTCCACCGTTCTTTGTCATAAAAAGAATGTGCAGTATGTTTCACGGGCATTTAGCTCGCTATGCAAACTGTAAGCCCTGCCTAACATGCGTTTGCTTTTGCCGGCCTCCGCCAATCGCAGAGCATTCTCAAGTGACATCATAGGTTCTGTTGCGAAAAATGAGCTGGTGGGTCGCATGGTCATTTCCTTTTTTCCTAATTATGTAGCTTATTTGAGCGAAGTTTGCGTTATAAGTGGTGTCGTTATGGTTCTAACGAGGCAATCTTTCGAATGAACCAAACTTGTGTTTTCTCTTCATGGCTCCTTTAAAGGGACACAAGTTGGTCTAGATCGATATATTAACACGCCGGGAAAACTGGTTTAGTATTCTTGCGTGCACTATTCCTCAACTGCGGTAGAAAATGGCGAAAACTTAAAGACAGCTACCTCAGCCACGTGCCATTCCGCGCAAGTTACACTAAAACTACTGAAAAAAAAAAAACACGCTACAATTTACACCGCAAAAAGCATGCGGAAATTTACAGAAACGTAAGTGGGAGCTTTCATAGGGCTACGTTTGAGTTTCGACTCAGAAGAGCAACCAAAAAACTAAATGATATGAGAGCCGAGGCGGTCTGTAACGCTGCGACACGGAACGCCAGTACGGTGGTTTTGGTTTCGTTGAGATGTTCGACTGCTCGGCCAGATCACATCTTCGCTTTTATTTTTCCCCAACTGACTGCTTACGCCATAATTTAAACATCTATTGAACGGTAATTTCTTTGGCTACAGTAAGTTTAATGCAAGGTGACCATTCACTAGCACCCCCTCCAACAAAGCGCGAAATGGGCAGCGTCAGTCCTGCAGAGACTTTGGGGCATTCGCGATAATCGCTACGTGGATGGCGCGGTCGCCAGGCACATCGGTGGAAGGAATAACCGGTATCGCCAATTTGAAGCGAGTCAATGGAGTGAGGAAGAGCATCATCGCGCAAACATTTTGCCTAAAGCTCTGAAAGGATGGAAGTGTACTTGACAAACGTACGTGTGCGCTTCCAGTCGGACGACCAGATCGTGCATCACAAGAGTGCCCATGAAACTAGCATTTATTGCCGCCCCATTCCCTGACCAGTGCTTCTTTCCTTCTGGCATGGGAGGTGTATACACAAAATAGCTGCATGCGGGGTGCGATTTTGCCTGTGGTGCTACCGGAGCGTGATGAATCGAGCCTGTGCGCGCGAGCAATCGGTGTGTCATACACGGCAGCAAACCTTCACGGGATGCGAAAACCATTGCCTGCTCTTGCACAATGAAGCAACAAACCTTATCCCAAAACCTAGGGAGAAAGCAATTGCGGGCCGGAGTAGTGAAGTACGCGGAAGTGCGGGCGAGCACGGCTGATAGGCAAGTTGTACTCACTGGCCATACATTGCTATGCCGCCCCGCTGCTCGCTCGCATCAGGCTTACGTGACAAAAACTGCAGTCATGTGTGTAATGGAATCGCTGCGAATGAAATGTGGAATCGAAATGCTTCGCTTAATTTGCGATTCCCATACAATTAAAAGACACTTCTCATCTTTCGCCGCCCAATACACGCCGCTGTGGGGAGGCGATACTGAACTCATTCGTCGTCTTCAGCGTTCTTTTAAAGTTCGCGCATGCGCTGCGCACGTGACAGGTGCTGATGCGAAGCAGCCCGACCCAGGTTAACGGGTCAGCAGGGTATGCAGGCGCACACTGGCACGTAACACAAGGAGAAACGAGAGGGCTGGCATGACAGCAGGTGGGGCTGTGGCTGCGATGCGAAGAAGTGAGACTCAAGAGTCCCAGCCGCGCCGAGAGGCGTGTTGACATTCGTGGCGCGGAGTCGGGGCGACCGTTATTTGGGCGCACCATTCATTGTGGCGCACGCGCTGCAGCCGGGGCCGCTGAATGGGGGGAGGGGGGGCTTGAGCTGCCGAGATACGCGCGGCTGGCGTCAAGCAGGGCCGACATACAAACCGGGACCATTTCTCAAGTGCGACGGAGGCACGAGCCGCAGAGGCGATTCGGAAAACGAAATTTGCCCGCTCGATTCAGGCGTCTAAGCGTAACGGCCCCGGATCGATATGCGCTCACTGGTCTCAAGCACCACACGGGGGCAACGAAACCGAATGCGGGTCTCCGTGATTCGGCAGCTTGCGCTGTTTCTCGCCGGCCCTTTTTCTCTCAATTTGCCAGCGTTCGGACGTATGCATCCGCGGCCTCATGATATTCCGCCCGCGACAAAAAAACACGGAGACCGCGGTCGACCGTTCGACGCCGCCGCCTTCACGCAAAACAATTTGTCATGTCTCGAGAATTGTAGTCAGAAGAAGGTGCAAAATGTGGGAGAGGGGAAAAGAAAAATGACAGGAAATTTCGGTGCGGGCGCGTACGCACAGCCAAAGCCGCCGCAATCTGCCTCGAGAATAGGCCGGGTCGAAGCTAAATGTTGCCCTAAACGGCGAGTGAGCTGACATGGGGCATCACGAGCCGCGCATGCACTTTCCGGTCACAAACCGTGTTATCGAGGCGAAAAGAATTGATCCCTGTGAGAAACGCTCGAGAAATGCGAATCGCGTGTGGTTTTCACACACCTGAGGTTCACCCTCCACGGTTCGCCCTCCGGGAAGTGACCACAAGAGCATGACGAGGCGCCGCGACTACTACCGCTCTGTAGAATGCCTCATAGGTTATTTATTCTAATCAAAGCTGGTGGCGTTATAACAAAGTTTGCAAAACTTTTATCCTACCTGACAAGCTGGTGCAATTCTGGAAATTCGCACTGCAACCCGCTTTATCACAGTTTCCCGAAACCCGTGAGCCATGGATGAAGCGTCGTCACTGTACTCTTAAAATTCCCGTTGCGTATCGTTTGTTGCAAATGAATGAGACAAAACACGTCCCTATTGTCGCGCTAACATGGTATAGTGTGTTTATTTAATGCGAGTTGTACAGTACGTGTACGCAAGTTGCGCGATAGTGCTTCGGTGACCTGAGATAGAGCTGCCTGGGGCAACTACAGGCCCATTCCTTCCATGGAAGCCCATACGTTTGAAAGTACCGAACGGCACTTTTACAAGTAATCATATTATACATTTGTGACACTAGACGTCGCTGTACGGTCGTCTTAGCGGTCAAGCGGGGCATACGTTGCTTACAACTGCGTGGATAAGAATGCCAGCTACAGCCGCCTCCCAAGATACACCCATCCCATGGATGCCCGTGCGACAGATAAAAAGCAGCGAACCACCGAGTACTGTCAAACGGTTTTGTAACCTAATCGTAAACTTGCCAATTAGAGGGACGCGAAATACAGCTACTTCCCAGAATCGTCGTAGCGGAAAACAACTTGGTACAACTTGTGTTGGTATATATAACTAATACCAACTAATAACTAATAGTATATATATCTGGGTATAAACAAGGCCTACATGCATTCCGAAAGGATTTCACCCCTAGCTTTGCAAAGTACGCAACGGACATTTGCGGGCTGCCGAGACATTGCTTCCGAATAGCGTTAGGGCACCACATCGGTCAAGCAACAGCTATACCCGCATTATTTCAGCGGCGGCTAATGCAAATACAGTCAAATCTCGTTACTACGAACACCACATTAACGAATTTTTACATTTACGAACATTTTCAAAATCCCCGCCAGATTGCCTATATTATTAATGTAAAAACATTTCGCAACTACGAATTTCAGTATAGTGCAGATTTCAGAATACCGCACGTAATTTATTTTTTCTTTACAGCCGAGGAACGTCACTATTACGAATTCGAGTAAAGTAACAGTGCCGCAACTCTCGCGTGAAACAGGAACCACCGTTTCTGTGTCTGTTCCCCAAGTGGAGTAGCCATCATCATCATCATGTTCAGTGAGGATTGCTTGCGCCCCCACAAAGCTGTAGTTTAATATGCAGTAGCCTAGCCAGCCTAGCCGCCTCTGACCCTTTTCTTTCTCGTTGCTTTGGGTGTCAGTCGACGACCGGTTAGTGGTTACACACAAAACACAAGTTAGCCTGAATGGGAGTTTCTTGGCTGGGATACGTCTTTTAAACTCCTCACGACAGGCGGCCTGCTCCCACGTGTGGTAGTATGATGGTGGAAAAACTGCCAGTTTACACCGGGGGCCACAAGCCGTCGTAAATAAGCGCATTTACCACGGTTGTACCTCTTCACAAAAGGCAGTATCTGGCTGTGATTACTGCGTTTGTCCTAATGGGAGTATTAAAAACTCCCACGCCACCTCCATTTCCTTCTCCTCCTCCTTCACCCCTTCCTCCTCTACGCGTCCTTACAAAATGGCTGCCAGTTGGTGTCGTGTGTCGTGTGAGCTCCAGCGTCCCCGAACATTTATTGCCAGTGTGAACTTGCGGCCGGACGAACGGATGTGAAGTGCTTCTCAACAACCGAAGCTCGTTGCGAACATTGTGGAACCAGCCTGGACTGACGTGCGACGGACTGCAACGTCGCCTCCGAGTCACCGACCTTCGAGCCGACGGAATACGCCAGCGAGCCGACGCGAGGCCTAAATTCAGTGATCGCTGAGAGTGGCTCGTTAAAAACAACGCGGTTGTGCCTCTGTGAGGTGGTTGAAGGTAAGATTTTCACGTTTTTTATTGTACGCAACATTTTGGGAGACTTGTGCCCCTTCTAGCGTCAAATAAACTCAACGTGTTTCCCGCGCCACTGCACGGGCGATTCTCCGCCACTCTAGGTGAGCGTTGTGCTTGAAAGACGGCACCATGCCCGGAACGTCATTGGGGAGGCCGAACGGTGTGAACGCAATGCGTATTTGCGCGGGTCTCGAGCAGAACACTCACTCATTCACACTTGCAAGCAGAATGAAAACTGTCCGAACTCTGGACGGCTGTTAGGTGTTTTTGTTAGGCTGTGTCTGTGGCTTACTGGCAAGCGAGGGTGAAGTTGGCCGGTCAAACGTCGCAGGGCGGCCGCTTTTCCTGAGAAGTAGGTGTGGTGCCAGCCGCGCCTGCTACGAGGAGGGTGACTGCCGCGTGCCGCCGGCGATTAATTGCATTCACTGGAAAGGGAGAAGGTCGGGGCCCCGTGGGAGCTCTCCGTACGCTAGGCGCGTGTAACTATAACCAGCAAACGCCATTCGAGGGAGCATTCTGTAGAGTCGACAGACGACTGCTTATTTTATTTTTTTTTTTTTTTGAAGGGGGGCACGCGCAGGTGTCACAACGACCGAAATTTTTCCTTAACTTTTGGTGAGGGGAGAGAGGGGCAGTGCGGGGGGTAAAACCTGAAGCTCGTTCCCAGAACACTACACGCAAGGAAAAGAGGGAAAGGAAGCATTTTGAGAAGTTGGTCGCCACAAGGGTCGCGCACCTTTTTGAACAGCAGAACACTTCGTTTTGACGAACTAGTGAGCGCGCAGGTGTCTCGGACAGAAGTGCAATTTTGCGTAGCTTTAAACAAAGATTCAGACATTCGGAAAGTTGGACACAAGAGTGACAAGTGCAGCGTCTTTACAGTGCCGTTTCTTTTTTTTTTTTTTTCAGGTCAGATGCCCAATATGCCTCTGTATTTGTTCCCGCAGATTTAAAGCGTTTTGCTATCCCTCTGATGAATGTGCTGCTGTGGCTTCCAGGGGAATTCGCGAGGGGGTGCGGCAACGTCAGCGTTTGGGAGGCTGGTGCAAGCAAACAGCGCATCGACGACATGCTGACCTCATTGTTTGCAAATGGCTTAAATTTGTTTCGTTGAGGAGTGTTGTAGTAGATAAAGCTCTTAAGATACCTTGTGTTCTCGATGTAGGTGTTTTGTTGATTCTGTGTTTTTATTGTCTTATTAACGTGTTCGCACGTACATCGTATTCATGTAATTTTTATGCAATAAATTGACTGTGCAGGAAACAAACTTTTCACGTTTCGCCATTCAACGTTTGAAGCGGAAAAAGACTAGAAATTACGTGATCCCCAACGAAAAATAAAAATGCGGCCTGTGCCCTCATTAAGAACTCCCAAATGCAGTAATACATTCCACTGCAGCGCATATATATGAAGCGCACAAAAACACACAAAAAAACCTCGAATGCAGGTCAACACTTCTCCCAATGCGCCCCCTGAAAACTCCCAGTTGGAGGAAACAATACACTCCCAATGGTACCCCTGGAAACTCCCATTGTAGTGGCAGTAAAATGAAACTCCCATATGCTACTGAAAAAACTGCCGAAATAATGGGAGTAATGCGATACTCCCATTGGAAGGAGTTTTGAAAACTCCGAATTGGTACTGAGTTATGACACAAGCCATTTACTCCCATTCCGGCTTATTTGTGTTCTGTGTGTAGTTTTCTCTTGTTTTCTTTTTTTCACGCTATTCACGAGTGCGGGCAGGTATTTCTTTGTTGCGAGTGATCTCACTGCGAACTTCGTGCGAATTGCTGCACTCTCCAGAAGAAAATAACTGATTTCTTCAAATAAGGCTGCTTTGAAGTGAGTGCAACATTTTGGTTTGAGAGTTGGCTTGTCTGCACCCGCGTATACTGCCAAGGTACGTCATCCTCACTCCTAGGTATGATCACTGGCCTATAACCGCAAGTTTTTCTTTACAACGATACTTCAAAATAACGAATGATTTTGGGCGGTCCCGAGTGATTCGTTATATCGGGATTTGACTGTAGTCAGAATCAAATATCACACCTTTTTTTTTTGTTATTCAAAAAACAACGTTAGAGGACCACGTTCAAACGCATGCGAGAAAGCAACGCATGGGAACTCAACATATTCCACAACAATTCTCGCCAAAATGACTGAACGCCTCTGACAAAACCTTTTTACGAAACCGCTCGTTCGTTTGCGCTCAAAGTTTGCGGGAAAGCGGAATTCTATGTCCCCCAGTAATCAACGCCAAGATCGGTGGAGAAACTTATTTCGTTATCAGAAACCGAATTGAAACGATTTCCGTCTCTCTCTCTCTCTCTCTCTCTCTCTCTCTCTCTCTCTCTCTCTCTCTCTCTCTCTCTCTCTCTCTCTCTCTCTCTCTCTCTCTCTCTCTCTCTCTCTCTCTCTCTCTCTCTCTCTCTCTCTCTCTCTCTCTCTCTCTCTCTCTCTGTGGCGCGCGTGCGTGCGTGCAGGTGCTTGTCGGTGTGAGTGAGTGGGTGTGTGGGAGGGTCGGGAGGGTTACGTATACGTTAGGCCGAAGTCTTTTATATTCGGCTGCTTAAACAATCAGCTAAGTTCCGCCGCCGACTGTGGTGTTACACAAAATGGAACATTTGTTGCGACCTCCTTGCAAAGCTCGGACGCAAGCAAAAGAGCACTTTGCTAGCAGTTTTAACGATGCTCATTTACTACTGCAACACACTGCATGTGTTTATGATGTTTCAGCCGGTTCCTTGCCTGCTCCACAGTTCGTGATGAGGCTTGGATCGCCGTCCACCTTCCCCTCCCTCTCCCGCACACAGGGCGACGTCGTCACCTCCCGTGCGCGCAAGGAGAAAAATGCATTGCGGTAAAGCCAACAGAAAGGTTTCAGCACGGTCCATGGCGCAAATGACGACGTAACTTCTACGTCCCTGTCTATGCGTCTGTAATCGAAACTCCTTTGCACGTCACATGACGTCAAGACCTCCCGAAAAAGGCCACCGCAAGGGCGCTGCGAAGAGCTGTGGACGAAGGGGCGCTGGTGGAGGTCTTTCACAGCGACGCGAAAACGCAAGCGACGACGCGTCGTACTGTGAAGCAGCCATAGGTGCCGAACTCTTTAAGAGCAGAAGGCACGTAAGCACTAGCGAAAGGGTAAGCGCCGCAGTGGGATGATAATATACGCGTGACAGAACGGGGCGTTGTGTGACCACCACGAAGTACCTTCGACACACTGCGCGGGTATTGTGAAAAACATTCATCATCATACATGTGCTTGCCATTACCTGAGGGTTAGTATTCTCTGCACCTCTTTCCAGACAAGCTACTTCTTTTCACCTTTCATCTTCCTCCTTCAGCTTTCTCATTGCCCACGTGCGAACTGGGCAAGCATTCCCGTCTTTCTCCTACCTTCTGACGTACAACATCCAACGGCGCCGTTCAAGTTGCAGCTTGCGGCACATATGTTCCACCGGATGTGTTACACCCGGGGTATATATGTTCCGGTTTGATGTTTGGCCCGTGCGGGTTTGCGTTAGAAGCCGTCTGCGCCAATGGGCTCCGCCTCCTTTATGCGAGCCATGAGCCCTCGCGCACGCATCAGACTGGGCGCCAGCATTCACCACAGTCCCCAGGGAATGTCACTGGAGCGCTTCCGCAGCGCAACCCGAACACTAATTTATGCACCACTCTTTGCGCCTGCGTCAGTGCCCCCGACGGAGCCGGGACGGTGCTAGACAGAGCTAAACAAGTGTACATCGCTGTCCACGAATAGCAAGTCATATCTTCGTCCCGCAATTTTAGCCACGCGTGTGCGGAAACGCTCAGCTAGTACTTTAGCTGCTTCCCATAAACACCACGCCACGAGAAGCTCGCCGCAGAAGAGTACACGGACGAGCCGTTCAACGCCAAAACTTTACTGGGAGTAAACAAGAACATCAGCGCTCGCCCCACTACTCCCCGAATCGGGATACTGCTAATGGAAGAACCTGATCGACACTTGTGATTATTTCCATCCCCTGCCGGCGTGCGTCGTCGCGACGAGGGGCCTCACGTGTCGGTGGGCTCAGTTCGCTTTCCTTCGAGTGAAGTGCGCGCAGCGAAACAAGCACCCACACACGCGGCATAAAATTTCTTCTTTGGCCGCTGTGACCCACCGTTTGCAGTTACTATGCGCACAATGCCGTTCGCAGAAAGATGCGCCGTATGCACACAGTGAGTCACAGTGACACCGCCTCCTCCCCTCTTCAAAGGCCGGCAACTAGGATTCTACACAGCAGACTAAGCTGCAGTACAACAAGCAAGAACCGGCTGATTTGCCTGCCAACATCATCAGCTAGGGTCGCTTTTGCCGGGAAGCGAACCCGCGACCAAAATGTCGCTAACCAACAGTCAGGCCGCTGGTGCATGGTTGAACGATTGCATCAGTGAAAATACACCTGGATGCCCGCGCTTGCGGGATTTGGAACAACTTTATGGACAGTATTTACTCACTGACTGCTAGCGTCATTCCTCAAAAGGGAAGAAATAGCTTTATTCCTTTTCTCCGGCCCCAATTCTACATGGGAGAACGATTGGCATGCCAACTTGTGGGATATGGATCGGACCGACACCGATTCGGCGGAGTGGCGCCTCGCCGGGTTTCCCGCCGGCGTTTGTTGGAACACCCGACAAACCTTGAGTGGATCCAGGGGACTAAATGGCCACCAGAATACCCCGTCCATCGAGACGCCATCTTCCAAACTCCGGTGGCTCCACATCCTCGCCCAGCGATCATAACAATCGGCCTCGTTGTCAATGGACGGCGAAGTGCGTTAGCGAGTTTTAGCTGACCGTTTTTCACGGTCCGCTCCACTCCGATAGCAAGCGGGAACGCCACTGCGCATGCGTGGTGCGCTTCGCCGCGAGCGGCATTGGCTGCGGTTGCGCTGAGCGCCCCCCCCCCGGTACTGGAGGGGACCGCCGAAAACGGTCAGCTAAAACTCTATTGTCGGCAGGGGGTAATTAAGTGACCGCAGGCACCTCAGATCGGATGCACAGTACAACGCCCGTAAAAGACGTGAAACGTCTGTCAAGATTTGTAAAAGGAAAGTACAGGGAAAAAATAACTCTCAAGAATAAGCCAACTACAGCGCAAGGACAAGCAGAGACATTTTCGCGACGCGTTGCAACAATGCGCATCGTTATGTGCCAAATCAGCTCGAGAGTACGACGTAGTGCGGCGGAGTAGTGGAGCCTCTCGAGACCACCGGCCATGCGGCAGCATTGGACGAATGTCATGAGCCAAGGACACTGCACGAGAAGAACTCGCGTCGACAGTCGGGAGGTCCGGGATGGGAAATCACGCGGCCTCCGTATACATCAGGAAGGCTCCAAAACGGCCGCGCTGGAAGAGGAGCGACGCCCGTCGTGCGCGAGGGACGACCGACAGGCAGCAAGCAGAAGCGCCCGCACGCGGGAGCAGGAAACTGCAGCAGCGGAAAATCGCGTCAACGCGCAAATTTCCTTCGGCCCTTTACTGTCGCGCTCGCAGAGGCGCTCGTTTTTCTTCGATCTTTCGTTCTTTTTTTGTTTGTCGTCACAGCTCACCATTGCAAGCGCCAGGGACGGACAGGCAAGAACGGCACCGGTCGCCTCCAGGGGGCGCGACGGAAAAAAAAGGAGGGGATGACGAGGCCACTTTCGTTCTCTGCTCTGTATACATTAGATCTGCTTCCCCTCGAACATTTCTCTTCCTCGGGCTCCAGCGCCGAGAGCGCGTCAACAGTGTTGGCCACGCAAGTGACTTAAAAAAAAAAGCAAGCGAGGAAAAAAAATAAGAAAAGAAAGCGAGAGTTGTAAGGGACTTTGGTTGACCACATGGGAATTGGAGCCATCTTGTTCTCTTTGCTGTCCCGCGTTCAAAATAAGAGCTACCACGTAGCGCAGGCTCGTATCAAGTGCGGCGCCTCCAGCAGAAAACTAGGAAGTGCAAGGCACCGACGCATCGGTCTTCGACACCTTTCCGGCCGCCGCGTTCGGGAGTACGCTGTGCGGGCCGTCGAGGGCTTCCGGGGAACGCCGCCGCAGACCAGTGGACTTGTCGCTTTCCAAGTCCCACCACACCTTCGCCTGTTCGACACATCCCAGCTTGCGATTTCATTCGCCCATGCGCTGATCCGCAATGTATTTCTTTTTTTTTACCCTCTCCTTCTTTTTACTTCGTGGTACAAAACACAAAAACACAAGTATAGCCGAAAAAAAAAAAAAAAGAACGCGCGACAACGGCTCGCACAAAATTCTGGCCGGTGACAGAAAAACTAGACGGTAGAGACACGCCCGCCTGCATCACATACAAATGGCCGAACTAGTGCCAGATAATGCATGTCAGTAGTGCGTATAGGACGGAAAACACATATCCTTCTCATTTCAGCTTAGATCCTACGTATGAGAGGGCTCCGGGGTTCTCGCTCAACCACGCAAAATAAAACCCCCCAAGTTGCCCACCACTCGGAATCGAACCATCGGCCCGCTGTTACCGATGTCACTGTACAGCGCAGCGCCACTGGTCGTACCGTTGATTTCTCGGTACGCCCCAGCGGAGGTTTATATACAACTTCACCGGCCGAAAAAAGCGACGCCAACGACAAAACTTACGCGTTTTCATAGGACTACACTTGGTAACAACCCCCGTCATTCATGCGCAGCCGTGTCGCTGCGTGTCGCACAGTGCGCGGCTTTTTCAGAATATCTTTCGACAAATTTAAGCCTAATTCCCAAGCCCCGCGCACACCTGCTGGACTTGGCCGAAACTAATATATTTCGGCGCTCTGATTTCGGACGACAAAGGGATGGATGGATGTGTGTTGTTGCGAACCGAGAGCAAGTCTACCGCATACAACGACCATCCATAGAATCCCATCACTCGGTCGGAAGGGACTTTGTGCTCGAACACGTCTGGCTATTAATTTATTCCTTACTGTCGCTTTCTTTCTCTGCCTTTCCACGGGCGGTATACAGAGTATTGAAGTTACCCCGGCTTAATTCAATAGCGAACCGAACGAGCGAATATTTCTAGTCGCAGAACGCGCACCAGGCAAAATAGGTCCGTTAACTTTTTTCGTTTTTCTACAAAAAAAAAAAAAATTGTGTGCTCATGAAGTAGTGGTTTTTTGAAAACTATACAGACGTCGATAAGGTATCCTACACTCCCTTTTTCACTGAATGTCGTAAACAAACCGCTAACACAGCATAGGGGCAGTTAGAAATTAAGTGGAAGAGCAATTCAACGGATGATTGTCCACTGCCGGATGATGATGATGATGATGATGATGATGATATCGAACAGCATACCCATTGAATAATCCGGTGCAGCAAGCAAAAAAAAAAAAACACCAAACAGAGTGATAAGCTCCGAGAATTGCGCGAAAAATGTAGAAAGCTGCCCCCTTGCTGCCTTGCCATTCATTGCAGAATGTCGTGGCCCCCGTTTCCCGGATACCACAACACCCTACGCAAATCCGTGCACCGTGCACGCTATCAAGGCTTATGCACTAGGCGACGTAAACTGCAGTACATTGGGGAGCGAATTAATGCAAGCGGGGGACACATGTCCGGCGAGCGACGCGCTTCCGGGCGCGTTTTTTGCCCTCTCCGAAACCGATCCTGGAGCCTTCGTACGTGCTCCTGACCGCCGCCGGACCGGTTTCCAGAGAAGAAAAACGCGTGCGGATACGCGTCCCTCTCCGCTCATGTGTCCCTCGGCGACCGCATCCCGCAAACTGCCGTTCCGAAAGGGCACTTCCAAAAGGGAGTCACACCGCACGTTGCCTCAAGACTACCTGCGCGGAGAAAAACGTGTCGCGGTGAAGGATGGTTGCTCTGTGGGGAGCTCATGCTTCGTGTGGTCATGGAGAATTTAGGTTAAACCGAAGCGCTTTTTGGAGCCAGATTCTACCATGCCCCGCTTTGCCCTAATGGAGAGCTAGGTTAAAGGTACTGTATTTTTTTATTATCCGGACGATTGTGTCCCGCTGAAGTAAAATATCATCGACCCTGTTTCGCCAACAAGCGACCACCCAAAGTTGGGCGCGTGCTCGCTGCCACAGCGGCCTCTCTGCGAGATGAATTCGGGGCGGTGACAGGCAACCACAGCCACGCAGATCGTGCGCAGAGGGTCCACCACCAAGGTAGCAAGTGCAGCGAGACTCGAACAAGCTCGATGCCGCCGCGCGGGCATTTCGGAGAGAGAGGTGCAGCCCGGCGTCGTCCAGGAAGGGACTCCTTTCGCTTCAGGGAGGCCAGGTGTTCGGTATCTGGGTGAAGGAGCCCCGGAACTCACGATCCGGATGGGAAGGCAAAGTGTTTTATGCCCGCCGCTCCGTGACGCCCACCGAATTCCGCTCATTCCGCGCTCCTCCGCTGGTGAGCGCAACATGCGCCTCAGCGTCGCATGCGCGCCAAGGTCGGTGGCCATCAATGGCTGCTGCCGGCCGGCCAAAGGGCGGCGCCATTCTCTTGCGGCAAGATCGTAATTGCGGCCAAAGCGCCGGCCGAAACACCTGCTGACTCCAGCTCACGACTTGCACGGGGGAGGTCGTTCGTTCCACTCGGCGCGGCCGGGCCAGTTGCTTCGAGGAAGCGTGCCCGCGGACGGAGCCCGTTCCCACGACTCTCCATCGGCCCCTTCGAGCAGCGCTCACGACGGATTGTGCGGCGCGCTCCGCTGTCGTCGTCAAAATCTCGCCTTCGACAACACACGCGACGCTTTCCGACCGACTCGTAGCAGCGTCCGCGAATATCGGCTTTAAAAATGGCCGGCCGGACGACACAGTGGCGCGTTCCCTTGTCGTTTCCCTCGCGGGGCCCTGCAGCTGGCAGGCCAGTCATCGCTCGCATTCCGCCCGACCGCCCTGACCTGACGTAACGGGATGCCATTTGTCATCGCCAGCGCGACCGGTGGCGCGCGCGCTCCATGGGGGTGGCGCCCCCGCCCCGCCGCGGTGGGAGTCATTCGTTTCGGCAGCGCACGCGCGCTCCTGACAACTCATTCGCGCTGATTATCAGCCTCCGAAGTTATCTGCGCGGGCCAGGAGTGCCGCCGCGGCGTTTTTCATTTCTCAAATCCGCCCCACTGGGCGCGCGCGTCCCCGCCAGATCGCGCGCCGTCGCGGGACCCCGCTGCAGCAGCAACGGGACCCGCTTGTTATTGCGGCCGCTAATTGTAATACTGAGAGGCATGCCCGCGAACAGACCCCGCCGTGCACGCAGCGAGGGTGGCGCGATGACGAGCGAGCCGCTCTTGCAGGAGACAACTTTTGGCTTTCAAATGCTGCGTGCACTGAGCCGCCTGTCCTCTGCGCCCTATTAATCGATTCTGCTCCGCATAGCCATGCATTTGTTTTCATTCGCAGCCCTATCCGTACGGTCCTGCTTCACATTTTGGCAGGCTTCAAATGGGCAACTGTCAGCAACGTCGCAAAATACATGGTGCAAACTCGCGGGTCTTATACAAGATCCTTAAAAGTACATGTCAGGTCAACTTTTCGTTGATACCCGCCGTGGTGGGGGAAGTTGCTAAAGCCGATTCTACATGGTGCGAATTTACCCTGCGAATTCGCAGCTGCGGCGCCACTCGTGCGGAAAGCGATCTATTTTCCTGTTTTCATTGTTGCGACAAATTGCCATATTCCAAGCGGCGTTCACAGGAGAAGTTCGACCGTTCCCAACATTTGGCAGTTTGCCACAGCAACGAAAATAGAACGTTCTGCCGCACGAGCGGCGCCGCAGCTACTAATTCGCAGGGTAAATTCGCACCATGTAGAATCGGTTCAAGGACGCGGGTTTGATCCCGGCCGCGGTGGCTGGTTTTCAGACGGCGGCGAAAAGTGAAAACGTCGGTACGTCGACATTTAGGCGTTAAAGACACCCACGTTGCAAAAATTAATCCGGAGCCCTGAGCAGCTTCGGCTCGTTAAATAGCCACAATTAAAAATAATAACTTCTAGGTTTTCAAGTAACCTTTTATTCACTTATGGCCATTTAGAGTCTATCGGCGTTCTGATTAACGAGATTAGGGCGTGTAAGCATCAACCATGTGCGTGTGTCTACGTACAGACGTCAGCAGGCTTAGCTGGAGCATAACATTTGACTTTACCGTAGAATATCTCAAAGGTTCTTAACAAAAGCTTTTCTAACGAATGTGGATTACTTAGGAGCCCCCTTAATCTTGAAAGAAATGCAGCAGTTGTTACTAAATTACCTTACACCAAAGCAGGAGGAGACGATAAGTGGGTAAAGCATTGCTCTAGATAAGCCTGTAGACGATTGTACGCCATTCAAAAACACCCAAAATTCGATGAAAGTTCCGGGAAACAAAAAAAAAAGCATACCAAACCCGCAAGATGCCTGGTACATCTATCTCTCAACAACATTATCGCGAGTGAAGCCCCGGAAAATAATGCGAGCCTGCATCTCCGTATATACGAGAAATGTTTTTTGACAAAAAGGACACAAAGTGACGACGCAGAAAAACAACTCGTCACTTTAGCGTTTTCGCCCAGCGACATCTCTCTGGATTCGTAGGATCAGATATTCTAAAACGGACGACTGGGCGAGTTGGTACATCATCCCTGCTAACAGCGCACAAACAACACGAGACAAAAAGAGAAGAGCAGGGCCGTGTTTGTGCCCTTTTCTCGTTTTGTCTCGTGTTGTTTGCGCTGTTAGTAGGGATCGGACATTCCCCAGAGTGTTGAGAACAGTGGCTATGTATGTATGTATGTATGTATGTATGTATTTATTGCACAAAAACAAGAAAGGAAGGTCCACCAACAGGCGTAAATTGTCTCGCCTAGGGGCGGACACCGGAACGCCTGCTGGTGTAGGGGAGGTGGGATAGGGAGGAAAGAGTACATAGGAATAGGGGGATAGGGTAGAGGGCTAACATAAATATATAAAACATGGGCAAGAATAACCTATATACAACGTTAGGTGAAAGAAAAAAAAACAAAAAAAAACGAAACACTAGACAAATAAATAAATATCAAAATACAGGACACGAAGGAGTAGGACACCTGCACACTTACACACACACACACACACCCACACACACACACACAGGAATTCTACCCTAACAGCTACACTCCACTGCGACCCGGGCAGTTACGTAGAGTTGTAGCTTAGTGCATTGTGGAGCCCCGAGGCCCCCAGGTATGCTCCCAGGGCCTCGAGCACTTTGTCCCGCTCCCTGGCATTTCCTGGGGGCCAACAGACCAAGGGCGACGAATTCGAACACGCAGAATGTCAGGTAGATGAAGCAAGTTACAAGAAAAGGAGGACAACGCGGAAATAAACGAACAGGTTGCGCCCTCAAACAAAGGCCAAAAATGACTTCTTACGCGAGGAAGCGGAAGGTACAAATGAACGCAGCCCCCGTCAACGACAATTCAGTTCATTTTCACATTATCGCTCTTCGGCACCAGCAGCTCGGAATGTTCACTAGAGCACGGAGAGCTTCCTTTTGTGGCGAGCGCCCACAAAAAGCTGGAGCCATCAGTCACCAGAGCAGGCAGTCATCGATTTGCAAAATGCCGAGCGACACCCAATGTGTTTTACAATATGTAGACCCTACCCTCCTCCCCACTTTTTTCTTCCGAAACACTCAATGCTTCATACTTGAACAAAAAAAAAGTGTAGTCAATGCATCTTTTTTGTAGCAGAGAGAGAGAGAGAGAGAGAGAGAGAGAGAGAGAGAGAGAGAGAGAGAGAGAGAGAGAGAGAGAGAGAGAGAGAGAGAGAGAGAGAGAGAGAGAGAGAGAGAGAGAGAGAGAGAGAGAGAGAGAGCAGCCTGATTGGAATATACGCTTCAATCCGCGGTCTGTCCTCAGATCAGCGGTCGATGCGATACAAGAGGCCCTTCGGTTTGGCGTACAACCGAATATGGAAGCCGGACGCGGAGAGCGAACGATGGCATCTCGTTCCTGTGCGCTGTGCAGTGTATGCATGCGAAAATTGGCCATTACAAAGAATGGAATAATTATTCAAACCTCGAGAACAGCTCATTCGAATGAATGTCGCGAAAACGGCCGGCTGCGTTCTAATTTGCGGAAAGCATGGCAAACAGCTTAGGAAGGTCTAATGAGACGTCTAAAGCAACAAATATTAAACCCCTTCCGCGCCCGCGAAATCTGATGACACAGCGGCGCTGACTTCGGAACGCTAGAGGCCACTGCGGGGGGCGCTCACAACGCAACTTGCCGCCGTATGTAAGTACACAAAGTTGACCCACGGAGGTCTGGTAGTTAATCGGTGAATATATGTTGAGTGGTGTGCGCCGGGTGCCGGCGCACGAGCCGAGATGGCGCACTGGACGGCCGTCGAGGTGGTGGCGCCATCTGTCGGCCCAGTGGAGCACCTTCGCCTGGCGTGACGGGCATCAACGGGCATTTCAAGCCCCAAACAGCTAGGCTGTTAAAATTGAAACGGCGCCACGGTCACCACCGCAAACAAAAAATACCCGTACCAGACATGTTAACAAATGCAAGCCATTGTTCTGTGAAAGGCAAATATATTGTTATAAAAATTAGTCAAATTATAAAGTAGAACATAAGTAGCCCCACAAATAATAGCTTACAGGTAACAATTTGCTTCAAGAACAAGTTTGTTGCAACATTATTATGCATACAGGTGGCGCTGGCGTCGTTTATGAGTTTAGACAGCAACGTAGACTACCCTGCACCACTTGTTGACTTCAATGCTGTCGTGCTGTCGTCGCGAAGCAGCCTTCGTTGCCGTCTTCATCAAGATCGGAACAGGGCTTAGCATGGCGGACGATCCACGGCAAAGAAGTCGTCTCATGGGAAAAGTCGACAGAGCAGGCGAGGCGTCGTCCGCGTGGCCGACGCGTGGTGCTCAAACAGCGAAGCACACACTTGTGCCGAATGACAATCCACTCGGACTGAAAGCTAACCAAGAAGCTGCTGGGTTTTTTTCGATTGAACATGAAGACAAATGCAGTGCATCGAGGCGCCAAACTTAACGGAAGACGACAGCTGCAGCTGGATTTCGCAGCCCATTAGCGATCTAACGGCCGCCTGCACGTGCGTTCTCGCCAGACATGCGCGTGCGCACAAACACAGCGCTGCTTGGCGAAAGGGAGTTTGAAGGGATGGAAATGATTCCCGACGACCTTCCCGTGTTTCACGCACATGCTTTCACGGTACCTTTCAACTACGCCTGCAGAACAGAGAAATGCAACACAAAACGAGCTACGATTCGCCTGAAAGGGTCTCGTGTCGAGATAAAGTTGATCCAGCGGTGTGAGGTTAAACGAGGCGACGTTCGGCGAGAGAAAACTTATTTAAGCCATGGTTACTGAGGGTTGGTGGCGGCTGGGCGAAGGCGAGCCGCGACGTCGGTAGCTCTGCGTACCAGGGCCTCCTGAATCTCTTGGCGAGACCCAACGCCTGTCTCCATAGCTCGTTGCTGGAGATTCGAGGGAAGGGGCCGTAAGGGAAAGCCCACATTGGGTGTTCCAGAGTGGCACGCTAGCCGCACTGGGGACAGTTGGGAGACGGGAATGAGGAGGGGTGGATCTGGTGTAGACGAGCTCTGCATGGGAAGGAGGCCGTTTGAAGACTTACGAAGAGGAACCCCTCCCGGGACTACGCACAGCGGAAGCCCATGGGGAGCAGCTCGTAAACGAAGCCACCTGTGACGTGGTGAGGCGGCGGTATCGGTGTGTCGCGTGCGCCAGTAAACGCTGCCAGGGCCCCGCAGAGCGGCGGTAGCGGCCATTAGCCGGCGGCGGCAACAAAGAGCGGCAGCAACGACCTCGCGTGCCGGGGCACCCGTGCGGGAATCAATTCCTCGGCCGATCACGTTCTGCCGAGGTGCGAAGCAGCACGACAAGGTGCATCCTCCTTGGGGCCGCGTCGCATTTTCCGGAGGGACCTCGACATCGGACACGGCGGCCGCCAAGGGGAACACCCACACACGACGCGCATCCAGGCGGCACGAGCGCCGTCTCGCACCCCGCAGCACGTGGCCGCCGGTGGACACGCCGGCGCCGAGTTAGCGCAGCCTCAATGCAACGCGCACGCTGACGCAAGCACGAGGCCAGTACGCAAGCGCCGCAGGGTCACTCCCCGAGAGGACGTCCGGCTGGGCGCGTTCCGAGCCCCGGCAGGGGTCAGACGCCACGCCAGAAACGGCCGGGGGCAGGAATGCGCGCCGCTGAGGGCCCGAGACAGCGGGGCTTTGTGCCCTTGTGCATCGTGGAGGCTGCGCGTGCGATCCCACGGCGAGCCGGACATGGGATGCAGTTGCTGAACCTCTCGTCATGAACGCTAGACTTTAAGGTGCGGAATACCTTACCACACAATGACCGTCCGCGTTTGTGCGCATAGCATTTACAATCGCAAAAAAAAAAAAAAAAAAAAATCAGACAGGCACCGGCAGGATTCCAGCCTGTGTCTGGCAGACCAGACAGAGTTAGTGTCAGTCGTCTTACCCATTGGAATACGACCGTGAGTTAGTGAGCGAGTTAAACGGCTTACTCCCTCGTCTGTAACGCTGCGGAGCACCATAGGACCTCCCAACGTCCGTCCGCGTCCACCCGTGCGCACACCACCATCAAGCGAACATCAAGCGAAATTCGATTTGAGCCGTGGGTTGCAGTTTCATTTAGGGAATAATCAAGGTGCAACTCACGGCTCAAATCGAATGACGGCCGGGGCACAAATAGGATGTCACTCGGGGCGCAACTTGGAGGTCATTTCGAGTCCCCGTACTCCGCACCCTCGCAATCATCCACGGAGTGGAGATGCAGCCAGTTTTTTCGATCGCTCGGCACCTGCACTGCACTTGTCACTTCGGTGCGGGCGAGTGAAGAACGAGCTCCATTCTTGCCACGCGATCACCCATAGAGCACGTGCAGAAGCTGAAGAAAAATCTTGAATACTAAAGCGAAGCAAAAAACAAGGACGTGCCTTCACTGTAGTCCTTGTTTTTGCTGTGCTGTAGTATTCAAGATGGATTACCAACTCGCCCAAGCCCGCACTCAACTTAAGGGGGTATGGACACAAAAATGTTGCATCTTGTTTTTTTTTTTTTGTTGTTGTTGTTGCGATAAGTAGCTAATGACCTACTTATCACGTGTGGAAACCTCATTTGCTTCACGTGCGACAGTTGTTTAATTAGAGACGTTTTTAATTCGGCCAGTCGCAGTTTCGGTTTCAGCGGATGCCGCGAAACGTGGGATTTTGTATAAACAAAGCTGTGCACGTGACCGTCGGACGGATATCACAGAGCAGGGCTACCGTAGCACTCTCAATTCCGCGTCGGCGGCAGTTTCTGCGAATGACCCTACGTACTCATCTCGTTTGGCTAAGGCGTTGCGTTGCTGAGCACGAGGTCGCGGGTTCGATCCGCCTCTTTCATTGCGGTGTGCTGCCACCTAGCGTGCCTAGCGGAAGTTGAAGCCGTAGGGTTTGCCGGCGTTTCCTCCGGCTGCGTTCTCGTTGTATGCACGGCAATCCCACATTACGGCGAGGAGCAGCCGAAGTTTTTATTCTGTGTTGGTGTTATAACGCCTTAAGACGACAGCCCCTGGTCATCACATAATACCAGGCGGCTTCTTATCACTGAATGAGGGCTGGAAGAGAAATCTCGGACAGATCCGTGTGCCGTCCGAGTGGCAGCTCGAGCAGTACTTGGAGTCGTCTGGCATGAAGTGCGATCGCCAGTTCAACAAAGGCCGGCAGTTCGCAAAATGCCTTTAAGCGCTGGACACATGTACGATTGGTACACGCGATTCGCATGCGACTGATCGTTACGACTGTCGCCACTAGTGGTACGCGTGAATTTGAGACGGCCCGATGCGCGCATGAGATGCGTCGTCGGCGTCGCTCCGCCCACAGTTTTTGCACCATGGTCAACTACGACGATCGCTGAGCTGAATTTGTAGATTCTGCGCGTTTGTTCGAAAGAAATGGATAAAGCAAGCAATCGTGAAGCGTTTTCTGCCTTCGGAAACAGTCCGCGCACACGCCGGCCGCGCCTGCCAGCTCGGCACACTCAGCGGCTCGAACCGGCGCAGACCACGGTAGCAACCGCGCTTGTCGCTGCATCGAAACAGGCTACGCAGATGTCTTGGTCACCGATCGCTCAAACGGCAGTTATAACTTAAATAGAGTTCCACATGCGAGAAAGGGTATGATAGTGTAGTGAAAAGTTGTGTTGCGGATTGTCATTCGCAGTTGCACAGATAGCAGCGATCAAATATCCGCCAGGATGCTAAGCCTACAGTTCCCATCACCCGAGCCGACGCGAGCGACGCAAGCCGCCGTAGCCGATCGCGTGCGGCCGACGGGAAGCGATAGAAGCCGGCACCGTTCCCTTTTCGGCACTCCGAGTTACAGCGGAACGCAGCACAAGTTGTGGGCATTGTTCCGCGCACAACGAGCGCACACAAAAAATCAAACGATGTAAATACAACCACGACCCCTTCCCGCTTGTTCGGGAGCTGTGGGGAATGTCGTCTGCTGCCCCTACTGGACTGCTTAGGGACTTGGCCGCTAGGGGATTGCGCATGCGCAGTGGGGTTGTGAAAGAGGCGGATTCCCGGCCGCGGCGGCGCTTTTCTGATGGAGGCGAAAAGCAAAAACGGCCGTGTGTACGAGATCTCGGCGCACGTTAAAGATCCCCAGGTGGTCAAAATTAATCCGGAGCCCTCCACTACGGCGCGCCTCATCGCCTGCGCTGCGTCGGCGCGTTAAAACTCCACAATCAAAAGAAGCGACCGTGGATGTGACGCAGGCGCTGCGAGTGCAAATTGTTACCGCGGCGAGAACGACGCACGACGCTCGAGACAGTGGGTGGGGAGACGCGCGCTGGGAGCAGCTGGCCGGTTTGCCAACAAATGTAGCTTGACCACGGACTTGACACTGCGGCGGATATTCGATTGCCGCTCTCGTAAGCGGAGCAGATGACGATTTTTAATGCAATTCGCCATCGCATCATTACCTCCTTTCTCGTATGTGCTGCCTTGTTTGGGACTTGTGCCCCCATTTCGTGTAGCGGTAACAAGCTATCGCTCGAGCTACCTGTGCTGGCCTGCGCCAATTCGCGGCCGTGGCTGCCGCCTGCATGCGCAGCGACCGTGCGGCTCGTTCAGTGCGCTTTTCGTGTCGCGGGCGCGTTTTCGCGTCCAGTGTAATAGAATAAATAAAAACAGAGTATCTGGAAACGCTGTAGAACTTAGGTGGCGGCCAGCTGCCCGATGAGCCAACGAAATCCCGGCGCCTCCGCCGCCAACGATCGAGTTCGCTGCTCGAGAGCAAAAGTTCCGATCTTCGATCGGAGCGGCAAGCCGGCAGTGGGGAAGCGGCCAACACAAACTCGTGACGTGTCTGGATGTTGTTTATTTACTCCGCATCCAGGGAATGTCGATTGTGCGAGGTCCTCCGCTGGTTGCTCGGTTGCGTTTCGCGCACTTTTTAAAGTTGATTTTAAATATGTTCTAGGCTGTACTTGGCGCTAATATATTGCAGATAATGTATGTGAGTTCACACCAACCTATCTCCGAAGTTATCTCGCCTTCAAAATTTTGTGTCAGTACTCTTTTAAAAAATTGGCTTATAAGCAAAGACAACCCCCACCATGGCAGGCAAAAAAGCACAGCCATTGCCTTGTATCGAAAGCCAAGTGAATTTGCAAGCTTAATGGCCCAGACGATGGTACTTCGATGCATGCACGGACCGGAAGAGCCAGACAGCGAGCTGGAACAAGAGTCCTTCGATGCTGAAACCCTCATAAATGGCCCACTCAATTGATGTTGAGCTGCTTTCGCGCGAACGTCATTCTATCTGCTTGCGGTGAGACAGCACAAGGTATTACTTTGCTCATTTTGCATCCTCCGTATTGCGGCATCCAGAACCAGCAAATCAAAGCGCGGAAATGCGCCAATGAGAGAGCGAGAAGCCAGAAACAGTGGAAAGCCTTTCTTTCCTCCACGCAGTGGAGGCACTGGCCAAAATAGTGCCTCTATAAATGGCCAAAGCTAAGCCATCGTGCATTCCTACCAGCTATAAGCATGATAAAAGCGTATGAACCAAGCATTGATTCTCCGAGCACGATGGAGGGCGTATCTCGGACTGCGTTCGACCGCTGCATGGCACAGGATGGCGGAGATAGACGAACTTGTCGCAATTCAGAAGTCTTGGAGCAGATAAATAAGCATGGCGCAAAATGACGCAAATTGCGCAGCGGTTTCAGCCCTGAAACTGTATTGATATGCATACACAGTTAAAGCTCGGTAATTCGGATCTCTAGAGAGTAAAAATATGTACGAAATATCCGAATATCGAATGATGGAATAAAGGATAAAACAGCACGTTTACAAGTCTTTTATGCGTACCTTTACATTGCGAAGTAGTCGGAGATGCTTACATGTCTTTTGGCGGATAGCTGGACGGAAAGAACAAGCAAGCGCAAGAGCAACGCATGGAGCACCATGGCAGGATTCTTCCAGAACAGCGAGAGCATCCGCAGCTTCTTTTTCAGTACGACTCGTCAGAAGTACGGCATGGCACGGGTCCTCTTCATCGGACGCCTCACCGCCACTCCGCCACACCCAGGGCATCGTTTATGATCTCATTATCGCTTAAAGGGACTCTGAAACACTTTCGATAAGCACTTTCGATCGTTCCTTCGCGTCTGGAAGCACTGCGAAAACTTATTGCCAGCCCGAAGCAGCTCTGCGTGATTTGCTCGCCGCAGCAAATCGCCTTCCGTGCTTTGCTCTTGGGGCTTTCTTTTTAAAGTGGGTATCAAATGCGTTCATTACTGCAACCAAAGAAAAGCCGGTCAATAGACGCCACACCGCTGTAGTGACGTAATTCCAGCGGTAGAAGAAGGCCAAGACCGGGAAAGAGAGAAAAATCTTTTGAGCAGTTTTCTAAATTATCTGTTAGGCATAGATCAGTAATTCTTGGCTGAGGTACTTTGCGACCACCTTCAAGCATTTAAGATTTCGGAAAAAGTTGAAAAAGACCTGAAGGGTCTCTTTAACTGGTCGGCCACAAATGGACGGAGCTTTGCGGCTCACTTTCGAGAAGGCGTTGGTCCAAATTTAGCGGTGCGCGCGTAAATTTTTGCCGAAATAACGAAGGTCCGCGGCCATAGGGAAATGTACATTCTTGAAGGGAAGAAGTAGAGACTCCGAATTATCCAAATTTCCGAATTAACGGGGGCCGGATCAACGAGGTTTTACTATCTGATTTTATGTTTATCCGTGTTTACCGCAGTACTTTACGGCTCTTCCGCAAGATACGCCTTCGCGGGGACCATCGATTCCGCAGGGCGTCCAACACAGCGCGACCTTACACGACTACGCCGCCCTGTCGGCACTACAGCGCCGCCCCCACCGGTTGCACTTTATGATGAAACAGCGATTGGAAAGGGGAAGGCCTGAGTGCTTAGTTCTCCCCAAACGACAAGCCACACGCCAGTAGGCAGATTCCGTGGCTCGTCTTTGGTTTCCGCGTGGCGCAATACAGCAACCACCCACTAACTCAGGCCAGGGAGCGAGCTTCCGCCCCAGGATACGCGGTAGCGCAGCCTGGGGTGGAAAGGGACGTGGCGGGATGGTAATAATTCCAAGATACTGTAGACAGTGTTGCCTATACCATTGTGTCGAAGTGTGTACACCCTGGGGATCGAGCGGGACATATTAAAAAGGGTAAATAATATGTTTGTTCCGCCTGGCGTAATTTTTTCTTTCAAAATGCCCACGGGCACACTCGAGGTTAAGACATGGACGGAGCAGAAGCAGTTGTTCGTCCCCTGGGGACCGGACTGCTTTGTTTGCAAAAAACCGGAGACGATCGAGCATGTCTGTTTAGATTGTTGGGGGGGCCGTGTTCTTTTGGGACATTCTGCAACGAACAATTAAAAAGAACACCCGCTGGATCCTCAGGGTATAAGGCTTTTCTCCGTGCAAAATGAGAATGGTATTCCATATGACACCGTCATGCCGTTAGGATTACACAGCATATTGAGGAATAGATTGGCCGTAAGATACAGAGATGTTGATGCAAGAAGAATACCGGACTTTTTTAAGGAATCAATGCATCTCTTGGTAGAAATGTATAAAGTGCGAGATACTGAACCGGAGTGGATGATAATTTTCGAAAAAACTTTTGAAACTGAAGCAGTACGGAAGCACCAGCGTCAGCCTAAGCCAAGACTGGCGTGTTTTTATCAACTGACAGATGTATGCAGGTTTCTTTTCACATGTGAAAAGGCAATAAAGAAAAAAAAAGGGGTGGTAATAATTCCCGCTTCGAAGGCTATGGGGCGTGGGTTCGATCCCCAGCCCTGACAAAAAAAAAAACGCGTTTTGTTTTTTAAAGCCCGTGCTAAAAGTGTACACGTAAGAAAGAAGATGGGAGACGTGCCTCTATGATTATGTTTTGGTAATCGGCCGTCATATCCAAATTCAGATTGTGTTTTACACCTGGGCTGCAAGGCGCGCCGTAGCGGAGGGTATATTTCGGTCCCGGGGATTTTCACGTGCGCCCAAATCTCGACACACGGGCGTTCTCGTTTTTTCGCCTCCATCAGAAAAACGGCGGTCGTACTGCGATAGTAACAGAAATAAAGCCAACCTCGAATGCCCCCGAGTCGCCTCAACTAAGCGAAAGGACCCGCCGCGGGGGCTCAGTGGCTAAGGCGTTGCGCTGCTGAGCACGAGGACGCGGGTTCGATTCCCGGCCGCTTTCTGATGGAGGCGAAGAGCAAAAACGCCCGTGTGTACGAGATTTCGGCGCACGTTAAAGATCCCCAGGTGGTCAAAATTAGTCCGGAACCCTCCACTACGGCGCGCCTCATCGCCTGCATTGCGTCGGCGCGTTAAACACTACAATCAATCAATAAACCTACAAGCGAAAGGAAAAATTGAAGGGGTGGGGTGCGCTGAGCAAGCACGAAGTGGTGTCTCATAGTGTGGGACATCACTGCATCTATATTTTAACCGATGTAGGCCATAGTCATACAGCAACAAATTCTAGGCGTATTTCACTTCTTTCCCTGCAGTCAGCAACAAAAAGGTCTTGGTGTAAAGGATAGCGCTGTTTGTTTATTTAAGTCGTAGTGGTTGTGTTGGTGCAAACAGATCGAACCAAAATTAAAGACCGCTCGCTCTTTCTAGTGATCTGTGGTGAAAACGGATGAAAAGTACTACTAAACGGAGAACGGCAGGGTTGCGCAATCGGCTACATATGGCAACGACCACTCCTGCATGCGCCCTCGCGGTAGATGAGAGAGGGGGAGCTCGACCAGCTGTTCAGAGAGGCCGAACCGTGAAGGGGTGTGCAGTGTATTTGCTGCAGCGAAGAGCTGCCACGTGCTATACAGCTTCCCGAGCAAGGACCTCTGGATTTAGTCGCGTGGCAGCAAGAACTCCGTACACCGGTATTACGAGCGACATCATTAAACGAATCGTTAATCTATGGCGGCTAATCATTGACCGGCATCATATAGCCGAATCCTTCAGCGATAAAACCGTTTTCAGCAGCCCCTGTCGTTGATTGATTGATTGATTGTTTATGAGGCTTAACGCGCCGACGCTGCACAGGCGATGAGGCGTGCCGTAGTGGAGGGCTCCGGATTAATTCTGACCACTGGAGATCTTTAACGTGCGCAGAAATCTTGAATACACGGGCGTTTTCACTTGTCGCCTCCGCAGCCCCTGTCGTTGTACTGACGTATAGCATTGTGTGATCGTCATCTCAACGTTTTTTGTTTTTGCAAAATAAAACTAGTAACAAAGCCCGCATTTACTTCGGAGACTGGAAGTTAATTATGTCCATAATATACGAACGCGGTAATTTGGGCGAGCTATACAGTGTACTGGGAGCGACAGCGCGATGATCACAAGAAAGAACTGCACAGCAAGCGCATTGCTGCTCGCCTTCTTTCAGTCGGCGTGTTTTTCGCGCTGTCGTTGGCGATTCCTTACGGAACAATGGGTCCGTTGCATGTGAGACACTATGCGTTCACTTGCAACAGCACAGCAAAAAACTAGTTGAGCTGTGCTCGCCGTTCGAAGTGCGCGCAATACAGGGAATGCACCAGTCATCCAGTGCCGCAGACCAAAGCGGCTCGGGCACGCATCCCCGTCTCGAATGCGAAGGTCCGCCGCAACTTGGGAATACACGTGTCCCAAGCGGAAGTGCCGGCACGAGTCTGTCTGATGCGGTGAGCCTTTAATCCGGCGGGGCTTAGCCCAAAATCGCGCTGTCTTTCCCTTGGAGAAGGAAAGACAGCGCGGGGAGACGACAACGAAGACGCTGCGTCAAATAGAAACACGCTGAAACTTATTCGGGGACCGGCTCCTCGGCCGGTTGTATTACGTTTCGACTTAAAGAGAGAAAGGTTCTCTGCGGGAAACACGCCGACAGCGATACCGCACAACAACAACAACAGAAGTAATTACCCGCCGCGGTGTCTAACTACGGCGTTGTGGTGCTGAGCCCGATGACGTGGGTTCGATTCCTTACCGAGGCGGCCGCTATTCAGATGGAGGCGAAAAGTGAAAAAGCCTGTGTCGAGATTTCGGCGCACGTCAGCGATCTTCAGGTGGTCGGTCGATATTTATCCAGAACCTTCCACTACGGCGCGTTTTATACTGCAGGTGTAGCTCCGACGCGTTAAACCTCATAACTACGGATCAGCGCTATAGTACGCGCGCTTATTAGTCATCGAGTCAAGCAGGGTTTCACAAACGAAAAGCCGCATAAAAAATTCCCAGAAAAAAAAAAAAACTAGAGACGTAGACACAATTTCCATGCATTGCTAAGCGCCTCGTGTGATCCAAAATTATCATAAGCCACCCCTACGGCACGAAGCTGGGCACTCGGGACATACATTCTCCACAGAAAAATGCTGCTAGA
Organism: Haemaphysalis longicornis; assembly: GCF_048455015.1. Lineage (NCBI taxonomy): Eukaryota > Metazoa > Arthropoda > Arachnida > Ixodida > Ixodidae > Haemaphysalis > Haemaphysalis longicornis. The sequence continues at coordinate 402,287,467 of NW_027526203.1, forward strand.
TTATTAGCTAGCCATGCCGTGGAACGCGGGCCATTTGAGGAAAGAAGCTTGACGGGGCTTTTCATTCTTGCTGAAAACTGGTACCCGCACTCTTAGGCAAAAGGGACTAAAAGTTCGTCCTTTTGGGGGACTAACTGCCTCTGCCACAATCATTAGTCCCTTTGGGGACTAACTGCGAGGGGACGAACCGTTAGTCCCCCACCCGGATGGTCCGTTCCGATACTCCCCAAGGACGAACTGCGTAGAGTGCAGAAAAAAGAAAAAAAAAACTCCAGCACCGGCAGGGATCGAACCCCTGACGCCCGGAAACATACACAAGGAACGACGCGCTACCCGCTGGGCCACGCCGCCGGGATGTAGGTGCGGCAGATAATATTCACGTGTACAGCTATAGTTCTGTGCACTGTGCATAACGCAACAGATCCATTGCAACTGGTGCCCGAATTTCTATCTGTGCAAGCGAACGTGACCGCGTTTTGCGCCTTGCGCTTAGCGCTTTGCTAGGTTTAGGGACTATTGCTCAGTTCGAATCGAAGTAGAGCCTCACAAGCATAGTTTTTCTCGTAAATAACAATCAGTTGTCATCAGCAACATGCGTTTTTTCTCGTCTGTTAAGCATATACATATTCATTACGCTCAGGAATCCACTTTTGCTATTGTCACTAATTTTTGCGTTACTGTTAAGGCGCTTGAAAGCTTTAATTGGCCGTTATTACCTCGCACGAATCGTATGCAACGCAGCGTATCAACATAACCACGCCGAGAAGCGTATGGCAATCGCGCTTCGCCGCTCCTTGCCATTACCCGCCGCTCTATAACCCTAGGCGATTTTCTTATAACTAACATCAATATTTTCTCCCGTGGCACCATCTAAAGCACCAAGTGACTGCAATGGCTTGTGTTTTGGAAATATAAAACTGTTCGCAGACATATGCGCGAAAGGGCAACGACGACGCCATTAGGGGATTAACGACGCAGCAAAAAGACTAACTGCATGCGTTTCGTCTTCCCGTTACTCCTTATAGATCGGCGGGGACGAACAGTTAGTCCGCATTTATGCACACGGCACGTACTCTGCCGCAGATACTCCCCTTGAAGATGAACGGTCGCCCGCGAAGACTAACGGCTGTATTTTAGTCCCTATTTTAGTCCTTTTTGCCTTAGAGTGCGGGAACATCGTAACCAAATCCGCGTACGGATTTGATATTTTTTTAAAAAAAAAGAAGATACGCCAAATACACAAATAGAATATGGCGAATTATTACGGGGCCGTGAAGTAATTCGTAATTGAAAAAAAAAAAAATCATGCACCTCTCCGTCAAACGACGACGATGGTTGAACGCGAAGCTTTCTCGTGACGGATTATCTGCATGGTTGCCGCCGAAGTTTTCCAAACCCCTTCGACCATGTCGAAATGGAGCAATCGGATAGACGCCGGCTTCATAACAGCGAGGGACACAGGTTCGAGTCAGGCCACGGGAAGCGTCTTTTTCTTTCACTTCGGCGTTTTCGCGTTACAGACGCCATCGGTGAAAACACTGACCCTTCGCTTTAAAATATTTTCTACAGTTTTGTCATGATTCCAACCAAGCTAAGGTAATTTTTGTAAAGCCATTTTATAAAGATTGGCTATGGTCAACGTCGCCAGTCCAACAGGCGGCGTTGGACTGGCATTCGGCATGTGGCAGCTGCGAAAGCGCTCAGTCGACGGACGACCAATCACGTGCACTGCAAAACGTATTCAAAGATTGCCCTTTAAGTCATTTGAATTGAATAACATTTATTGAGATGGGGGAAGCACGTGGCCACAGTTGGGGAAGGGGAAGAAGGGAAGAGGAGGGACGATCAGTCGGTCATGGATCATTGGAGACGGACCCGCCGCGGTGGCTCTCAGTGGCTAAGGCGTTACGCTGCTGAGCACGAGGTCGCGTGTTCGATTCCCGGCCGCGGCGGCCGCTTTTCTGGTGAGGCGAAAAGCAAAAACGCCCGTGTGTACGAGATTTCGGCGCACGTTAAAGATCCCCAGGTGGTCAAAATTAATCCGGAGCCCTCCACTACGGCGCGCCTCATCGCCTGCGTTGCGTCGGCGCGTTAAACCCTACAATCAATTGGAGACGGAGCACGAAGAAAGAAAAGCGAAGCGCGACGTGCATGCCCAGGGAACGCCCTATCACCGAAAAGAGTCACCAGTTGTGCCTGTCGCGATGCGGGTCGATAGCGTCCGGCGATACGGAGGTGAGAGAGGATGCCAGCGCGCGCATCTCGAAGCAGCCTAGCCCACGGCCAGATTAGACTCGGCGCGCTCAAAGAGCGCGCCTGGATGTGCTTCCAGACGGGGAGGAGACTCGGATGTCGCGGAGCCTTGGACGTGCTTCCAGACGTGGGCGCGCTTGGCAAAAGGCGACCCGGCCACGTTTTCATTTCATCTACCCATATCCACGTTCCCATTGCACAATGCGCACAGCAGGAATATTTCATAATTGTCAATTATTCGCCTGCAAATGGTAACTTGCCGGCGAGGAAGCGCGCGTCGTGGATCGGCCCGCAGCGCCACCGTTGACAGCGGAACGATTACACATCCCTGGGGCCGTCGGCACGACCCCCTCCCGGTTTATCTGTTTTTCTTCCTTTCTGCTGACCTAAAGGTAGCTACATCCTGGCGCAGCCTGAGACAAAACCATATCGCTCACGCTATCTCGTTTCCCGGCGGGTGCGCTAGTGCATCTTCGTATCAGCGCGAATGTCGCCGCCTGTTCTACATGGTGCGAATTTACCTGCGCATTCGCTGCGGCGCCGCTCGTGCGGGAAACGTCCTATATTTGTAGCTGTGGCAATAGATCGTTTTGCTTTACGGAAGGCGCCGTAGCAGCGAATTCGCAGGTACATTCGCGCCATGTAGAACGGGCTTGACACGCGAAAAAGTATTCTCGCCGCTTTCTAATAATGTTCGTCTTTTTTTTTTTCTTTTTCGGTTGTCGACAGTTGCGTTTACTTCCCTTGAACGCTTCGAAGAGACTTCATCCATTCCGTACAAATGAACGCTCGTATCCGTCGTTGCATTGTTATGATGCCGCGCAGACGACCCGCGACGCCCGGCCAATCAGATTGCGCCCTGCGGTCGCGTGCAGTCATGGGCCAATTGGATGGCACGTTCAGAATTTATGCTACTCCCGTCTCACTTATAACCACAACGAACGAAACGAAGCAGTTGTAGCACGAGATCGAACATGAAAAGGCACTCTTTTCCACGAAACCAACATGAACCCAATCGCGCATGCGTAGCCACAGCTGCAAGTCATGGAAAAAATGCCACTTACGCGTCGAATGTTCGTCGAGTTTCCTACTGATGTGCGCACGGTCTCTCGCTCTCTCTCTCTCTCTGTGCGCGCACGCGCGCACGCACGCACGCACGCACCAATAAATCGTAGTTGAAAGTAGCCCTCGTCCCTGTCATCCTCCTCCGTCCAAATTTGTACGCTTACACATCTGCAATGGAATACTAACACGCCCAAAAGTCCGCCTCAATGTCCGCCTTAATCGAGTTCCCCGTCGTTAGTATTAAAAATTGATATCATAACCCAAAATACTCACTTCCAGGACTGGACACTTCGCTGACCGGAGGGCAAATGGCTGCACTTTGGGAAAATGGCGATCCTTGCCTGTACTCATCCCGTCGACGAGGATCAGAATCAAGATGCCGCTTCCTCAACCCACTCCTGATCACGATGGCAGCGACGCCTCTTGATGTGCGTGTGGGCGCGCGCTTTTGCTTGCAGTTAGCTCATACATCCTGCGACGGGGAGGGGTTTGCAAACTGCTCTGCTAGCAGGAGTAGACTCCGCAGCCAGGGGCGTAGTCAGAAATTTCGTTCTGAAGGGGCTGAGACTGCACCTCGACCTCCTCCATATGATTGTTCAAGGGAAAAAAAATGAATAATAAATACATAACTATTAACTGGTAACATACGCAACTATTAGCTGAAATTTATAACTATTAACTGAAAATACATAACCAGTAACCGTCAATAACATGAAATATTTTATAAAAATTATTCGTCTGTCACTGCTTGCAATTTTCTGTTTTGTCTATATAAGAAATGGCACTTAAAGAAATATGAAAATGCAGTGTTCATTGAGACAGAAACCTCTTCTACATGGTGCGAATTTGCCTGCGAATTCGCTGCCGCAACAGATGGTTTTGACGCAACAACCGCGCCGCAGCAGCAAAGTCGAAGTGAATTCGCAACAAGAATAGGGGGGGGGGGGGGGGGGAGACGAATTCAGAAGTCGTTAGCGCACTGGTTTTCAGCGCAAGTGGTTGCCTTGGTCGCCGTGCATGACAGCGCGATAAAATGTCAAGGGGGGGGGGGGGGGGGGGGGCAATGCTGAAGCCCCATAAGCCCCCCCCCGCCCTTACGCCCCTGTCCGCAGCGACACAGACGAGGCGGCGAGTCCGGAAGTACCCTCCACAAAGCAGCCGTGCACACGATCCCCGCGTTTTGCACCACGGGGAGGACTGCCAGTCTCCACACTACGGCGAGAGCGCCCGCGATTGAAGGCTGCGTCGGCGTCGCAGTCAGCGCTCGATGCACGCGCCACCCTTCAATTTGTCCCCGACTATATTTAACGAGATCGGTCGCGGAACAAGCTAAGCTCGGACCACAGCACGAGGCGACAGCGCCCCCATGTCGCACGCGCATCGCGTGCTACGAAGGAGCAATTAATCGCGCAAGCTGGTAGCTAATTATTCCCCGCGTTGTTTACGCCACCGGGAAAACGGCACGGGAGAGAAAGAGAGAGAAAAAAAGGAGTAACCACCCGCTCTTTCAGGCTATCCATCGAAGGAGCCGGCCTGGTGCAGACAGCTGGAAAAAGCGCCCCCTCTGCAGGCCGATAGCTCGCCGCAGCGCATCCGAAGAGAGGGCGGGAAACCGACAGGCTGTTAATTAAGGCCGCAAATTACCGGCTCCCACCGCGAAAACGGTGGCTGCAGGGCGCCCAAAAGAACTTGAAGCCGCCGCGTCTACGGGCTGCACACCTTGCCGCAGTGACAAGTTATAGAAGAGTTCATTACCGGGTAACTTAGTGCGTCAGCCACGCGCCGCGGTTTGCCCAGAAACGGGAGGAGCTCCTGGCCAGGAATGAGACGTTCCTCTCTCTCTCTCTCCCCCCCCCCTCTCTCTCGCCCGTTCAAGCTGCAGGTTAGACGCAACGCGACGCGTATTCGGCAAGAAAGTGCGACACCACTCGGGAGGCAACCCGGGGCCGGAGCAAGGGTTTTATTAAGAACTACCGGGGATTCGGCTATTACGGGACGAGATGCATGCCAGCAAAAAAGAAAGGAAGAGGGAATAAGAAACAGCGGCAGCCGCCCCCTAGCAATACGACGTGGGCGTCTGGTAAGGAAGCGAGAAGGCATTTCGGGCTCCCCTTCACATCGTTCAATGTTGGTTTTTAATATAGCGTTGCACACTGAGCAGCGGAATCCCCACGAGGGTCCCCGCTCGGACACGCAGACCGACAACTTTGCTCCAAACATTAAATGAATATGGAATAATATATAGGCCTCTCCGGTTTCCGCTTCTTCTCGAGTCCATTCGTTGTCACTACTTTTGCATTTCGTCAAGATTATCGTTGCAACTCCGAAAATTGTTGCCCCATACTGGGTACCCCAGGAACAGTGATCAAACCACCGCACAAAGAAGCGACCAGGTTAACCCACAATCCTATCTATAATTGTTCCATCTTATACCTTCCGTATGAACAACGGCGAACTTGGAAAAAGTTTTTCTCCTGAGAAAATATACTCACAAACTTACTGACAAATTGACTCCCCCTGCTGTCATCACAATAACTTTGCGGTCTTGTTATGATTTACCTATTCAGGCTTATGCAGCGTCTCTTCAGTAAAAATTAAATAACGCTCAGTGATTTTTCGAGAAATTACATACCGTACGTATTAAACCTGTAAAAACGCGAAACGCATATTACTAATGTAATGCAGACATACCTTTATACGCATTCTAGAAAATAAAAAAAAAAATCACATTTTGTCGACTTGGCGGGTAATAAGACTCGTTGTGCTACGAGTCCCTATGGCGAACTCCAGAGTTTTGCGATTTGCCGCAGGTAAACGTCGGGAGAACAACTGCTAACGCACTAAAAAATTCTCCGTGTTCCTTTTTCTCTGTGTCTATCTGCACAGCTCATGTACCTCGAAACCGCATTAATTGAGCTAGCTAGCGTGAATAACCGGCGCATCCGACGAGGCCAACGCAAATCATACACGGCTGAACCTACACGAAGTTTCTTCCCCGAGACAGAGGGAGGGAGGGGGGCGGTGTCTCGTAACGCAGCGGGTCCGAACCTGCGGCGTCCAGGGAGGCGGAACGGTGCTGCGAGTTGCATCGACGCACGTGAAAACACGCGACGGCCGGCAGCGATGAGATTCCCAGCAGTATCGACACATGCCGAGAAATCGGGGCCCCGGAGGGCGCCGAGGCTCGCCTATTAGCGGTCTCGCATGGGCGCCGGCCGCGTTGGTTGTGAATATGGATGCGCCGGTGGTTCCTCCGCGGGCCATTCACCCTACCGGAGCATTTAATACGCCGCCCGACAGACCCCGGGGGAGATTGCCACACGCTCGGGCCGCTAATGCCCGGCGGGCCCGACGCCGCCAAACACTGCTTCCCAGCCCCGCAAACGCTGTCGCATGTTTTTATTTTTTATTTATTTTTGTCAACCTGGAGTCTAATTTAGAGAAACCACCACGAGCCAGCTCCTCGGAAAGCGCTCATACCTGGTAACTCATGAGACCCCACTACGGCGGACCATCGCGTTATGTTACGGCGGAACATCGCGACCCGACTGGGAGTTTCCTTACGACGAAAAGGGTTCGGGCACGACGGACTGCTTCGCTATAAATGGCTGAATGGGCGCTACGGCGGAGCGTCCGAATGCGGCTGCAGCCCTCCGGCAAAATGTGACCGATGCCGGGCCACTTGCGACGTTGAGCCGAAGCCCCTCACGCGTCACAAGTTCGGATGGTTCAGAAGGTCATCTATTTTTGCCATCTCACGGTTTAAGCATAGCTATTGATTATATTGATTTGCAACAGGGAGGTTGCTGAAAGCTTGGACAAAATTGAAACTCTTGTAAGGATGATAGGCATCGTGTGAAAGGGACCCGGACTAACTCCTACACGTCTGTTACACTAGTTATACGCCTGTCACACGGTAAGTCTAATGTCATTCAAAGTGAATGACATCTGCTGTTAATGACATTCGGTTCGGCCGTGTGCGTCCACGGCGAAACAAATGTCATTTGATTATGATAGCGGTGACGATTAGCGAGCTTGCAAAATCGCAAAATTGTATTTCAAGCGCATCTAGACTGTTATCACACATAATATTAAAAAAAAAACACACCTAGCAAAGGAATATTTTAAAAAATAAAAATAAAAAAACACCGGTTTAAGTGACATCAGCAGATATCACAAGCCGAGGCAAGTCCGCGAAAAAATCCGTATTAGGGTAGCGCGCGCACTGGGGACGAGATTTTCCTTTTTGTTAGTACTCTGTCTTTCTCTATTTGAACAATTAACACGAAGAGGAAAATATAAGTTTACTGACAGCTTTTAGAAACAGTATTCTTTGGTTTATTACTGAATTTTCTTGTCTAGTGACGTGCCACTGCTGTCGAGGCTACCCATTTGGCCGCTAACTGAGGTCCGGGACCTCAGTTAGCCGCTAAATGTCATTCGCCTGAAATGTAATTCGATATTCTCGTGTAGCGCCGAATTAATGACATTTAGAGCGAATTACATTTGCGCTAAATGTCATTAGATCTACCGTGTGACAGGGGTATTAGAGACCCCAATGTAAATTCAACGTACAGTTCCGGAAAACGTCAATAGGCCGTTTTAGCATATCGTTACCGTGTTTGCGTTACCGTTTACCGTGTTACCGGAAGCGCTGGCGACGGTGAAGCCTGTGCCGGTAAGTTACCGTTCGCGGTAACTCTCGCGCTGCGCAGTCTACTCCCGCAAACACGGTAAACGGTAACGTAAACACGGTAACGATATGCTAAAACGGCCTAATGAGTCGGCCTATAGTTGATCGCAACAAAACCCCGTATTAGAAGTGCTGCTGCTTGCGCTCAGAGTCCCTGGTAGATATTCTTTGACAAGAAAGTAGGGACACTTGCAAACTACCAAGCTGTCTCCAAATCTTGAAACGTGGTAGGGGTCGGTTTACCAGCTCGAAAACCCGGTGGTGGACTGGGCGAGACAGGCTGCCGAGCCAGTCCTTGGTGGTCGGCCAAACAGCTCTGACTGCTTCAATAAATGTTTATTCATCCTCGTCTCCTGATTTTGCGAGTATACGCACTTCGATCAAGTGAAATGGGGGGGGGGGGGGGCATAAAGAGTTGACTCCGCAGTCTGCTGCCCGGCCACACGTGAAACGCTGAGTAGCAGCGGATTTCAATAGGCGATCGGCGGCTGGTTTAAAGTATTGGCAAGGTCCATCAAAGCATTGGGTCTGCAGGCTCTGTGTTAACCATAGACTGGTCTTACGCTCTGCAGACATGACAAATGTGAGTCAAGGAATTTCAAAGCGACGTCTTTTCGCGCCGTTTTTCTGACACATTTTGACACATTCTTACTGGAATGACCTAAAGTCACACGTAGTTACAGAAGATGACATTGAAAGATTCCAGATTCATCTTGAAAGTTGAAATTGCTGTTGTAAAAGTGTATCACTGCTTCAATTTTGTTCTCTTGGTTAGTAGATGACTGTGCGTACATAAATTTCTGAAAAAATCTTAAATCTTGCTTCTAATCCATGTTCCTCGCGTTGTGTGATAAATGCACTTTAGTTAAATATCGTGGCCGAGCTCGGGAGATCGCTGTATTGTTTGCACTGAAGTACTGTGATGTTGTTCCGATGTTTCGTCATCCAAACGTGTACACATGTATCTATGTATTAACCACTCTGCTACAACCCCTTTCATTGGGGTTAGTATTACTAAATAAAATAAATAAATAAGAAACAAATGCGCGTCCTGATTCATGACGTTCAAAATTCGAAGCGTTTTTTGTTGAACTCAAAATTACCGCATCTCCCATTTTATTTCACTTAAAAACAAACTAAGTAACGTTATGCAAGTGAAAATATTTACCAACAAGCGAATTTTTATAGTCTTTTTTTATGTTAGAAATGTCTTTTATTGTGTATTTGTTCTTTTTGCGCTGCCCCTCAAGACAGTCAATATACCGACTTCCTGGGTTTTCTGGAGCTTTACCTAACACTGTGGTATCTAAACTGCGCCACAAAGTTACGGCAATTACCCCGGTTCTCTCTCGAGTCGACGCCAAAAGCATTACAATACTTTCAAGCATGCTCAAGTACTAAAGCAACATCCCCTTTACAAATAACGAGCAATATATTGAACGCAGGTGTTTCACACACAACTTAAACAAGGGATTGCAATAATGGAGAGTTTTCGAATAACGTACGCAGCCGCACGCAAACAGTTAGCGAACGCTATTTGCGTCGTTCGCACTGCGCATGCGCTTTACGCTAAGCCGGTTATGCGTTTAGCGGAAGGAAGACGAGCGGACGCTATTTCAGCAAAATAGCGTGCGTACGCGAGGACGCTTGCGTTTCCAACATGGCGGCAAGTAGCGCGACAACCATCCACGGTTCCCTTCCTCTGTGGACAGTAAGTTGCTTCCCATGGACCAAGTTCTTTGCTCCAGTGTTTTTAAATACGTCGTGCGGTTAGCACGTCGCCCTCGCGCAGCTCTGTATTGTCGTGACATCGCTGACTGTCCGAACGAAGCTTTGTAGCCAGGCCAGCGACCGAAGCTGTGTGTATGTTGTGTAACATGTTCGCTTCGCGATGAAATGCGACGTTGTGCTTCAACGGGTGGACAGTGCTTCCCATGCTCGGGATGATTCTTCTCGAGCGACGTACACGACTCAACCTCGCACCCGGTACGTACAGTGTGCGTGGCTAAAAGCCCTCTCGGCTTGAGCGCCAGAGTTAAGTGACTTGCTGTTCGTTCCCGCAAACCGCGACAGGTGAGTGCCGAATTTACGACGGGCAGGAGGAGGCAATCGATCGCCGGGCAATCACGGTTCAGACTTGCAACGCATGTCGTGGCGTTGCGTTCGTTCGAAACGTACCTCCGGATTGTTTTGAAGTTGAATAAAAACTATGCGTCAAACCCGGGCATTCGGTCCAAGGCGTTCAGTGCGATTGCACGAAAGAAGTGCCACGGGGCAACGCTTTCTTAATGAAACGCACTCAGGTAAGATAATATTGATATCCTGTTATGGACGTGTTGCATTCAATACTAATGGGAAAGCATGTGTTTGCGCTTGTTTGGATAGTCGTAAAATGTGCAGGCGCTCCGGCACTCCGCTGGCCGATCGGCCGGGAAGTCATTTCGCAAAACATTCGACAGATGGCGCCGTAAGCATTATCGTGTCGTTACGCAAAACTGATGAGACGCTCTACTAAAACTGCCCTCGCGGTGTTTGCGTAGCATGACGCAAAAATTTAGCGTTTAACGTACGCAAAGGCAACAAAAGAACTCCCTAATATGACCTAGACCTTTGAAATTACTTCACTTTCAGCTGCTCCAGCTAAAACCGCAAGACAACCGGCATATAGTTTGCATTTTGTCGCAGGGCTGCAATCGCGTAGAGACGCCCGCCGTGACGCACTTTCAGCCGTACAGTATAGCGACAATTCCACCGCACAGAAATCTTCAGTCGTAGTGCTGATATATGTCGAGTTGCGACGCTCCTCCTCCTATAGGACACGTGGTGGGCAAGCCATCGGCTCGCTACGGATGAATTGGAGAGCGCCATTGGCCGACTTTGGGACCGTCACATCAGGATTAGAAAAGTGCGGGGTTCGGGGAGAGGCGGCCAAGTTGCGAGAGTCTGTACAAGTGCCCGCCTGCCGAGAGCTACCGAGTCGGGCGAGGGGAACTAAGCGGGTGCGTAATTAATCGCCAGCGGCCGACCGGCGAACCAGCGTTGGCACCCGCCCTCCAGCCAATATTGGGCTTGCCGACGTTATCGGCAGCCTCGGCCAGGGCGATTAATCGATTGTTTCACCTTTATCTCCTTGCTCGGTGCTCAGAAAGAGGCGACTTGAGCAAACTAACGAGCGCCGCAGGCCGCGCCGCTCCTGCACAGGACGGGAGATCTCGGAAGGTCGAACGGCGGCCCTCGGGTCGCCCGCCGGGGCTTAACGGCGTGCACTCGCGGTTACAGCTGCGCCCCACTTTTACGAGCTGCCCAGCAGGATATAAGCAATCCTTAACTATCCGTTGAAGCGCGACTCGTTATTACACGAATCAACCCAGTGCAAGTCGGCGGTGACTGACAATGCCAACGCTATCGGCGGTATTGCAAAGATCATCGTGACCGAGGCTACTGGCCCAGGAATACGGATAATTATTTTGTTTACACGAGAGATAAGGAAGCCTCAGCATCCGTTCCCCCACTTTCCACGGACTTGGAAGCTGTCTGCGGATTCTCTAACGACTCGTGCTCAGCGGCGTTCGCATGATGAGCTGCTGAGCGCGATGTGAGCCGATGAGCGCTCGTACCGCCTGCTTCTTGCGTCCTTGCCTGTTTTTTTGGCGATGTTGTCAAAATTTCACCCTACGAACTTGCCCACTTTAACACTCTTCTTCCGATGGGATAAAACCTACGAAAGATAACAAGCGGCGTCTCGCCGCTGTTCGTTATCTCTGTTATGGGTTCCCCTACTCTAAACGGGTGCTTTCTCTTTTGCTTCTTCTTGTGCGCGGTGCGGAGGCTTTAAATTGCAGATTGTAGCGCCTTCGCTTGCAGGTAAATTCCTACTGCAGGGTCGAGTTGCCGTAACGCTGACTTCGTAAGGTATGCCGTACCTGCTAGCTTAAAAAAAAAAAACGCCCTTAGGCATTGGGAGTTTTTTAAAAAAAAAAACATGTATGGCTCGCGTCCGTACGGCAAGGGTTGGGAGTAGTATCGAACTCCCCCTACTATTGAAAAAAAAAAAAAAAAAACCTTCGAATATTATAAGTTTTGAATTATTCGTGAATTCGAATAAGACGACATTACACTTAACCCTTTTAGTCCTGATTTTTTTCTTCTCGTGGAAAACTTTTTTCGGTATGTTTTCTTTAATATTTGGGTCTTTTAAGCTTACAAACAAAAAACTGAGCTTATGATGCAAGTATTAGCGATTTACAAGCATGACATCTAATTAGGTCATCAGGAAATTTAAATTTAAATTTACACCAGAAAAATTGTTTTTGATTTTTAAATTTGGAAAGCAGTGAGCCCCCATACAAAAAATACGGGTTGTAGTGCAAGTATTTTGGGATTTACGCTCCATGTCATCAAACTTGGACTTTGATCCTTGCGGCCTTCACTGCAATGCCCTCCTCTATCTAGCGTTCAGTTTTAGGAAAAATTAATGGTGATATCTTCGATAGAGGCATTTTTTAAAGAACTATTTCTTATTTTGAAAAACTAGCTCTACTGGTTTTGTTTTAAATTGCTAGATATTTTTATATAGGACGCCACAGCCGAAAGGGTTAAAGTGTAATCCTTCACGCAGCGCCATTCGCAGATCTGTAGCCATAATTCCAAAAGGCATGAATACATTACCCTTTCTATTTTAAACGTTTTACGCGCCGGAATTTCGACTTGTGTCCGTTTCGAAAATGTCAATTTCGCGCCCGTTTCAGTCGTGACATAGTTCCACTTGCGAGGCCTTTGACCAATGGAGGTGCTGCGTCACATCTGGTAGTCTGCTATCAGCCAATCAGGGCTCGCTCGAACGTTTGAACGTTTTATACGCCGGAACGGACACTGAAAAGGACAAAATTGAGAATTCCGCTCCAAGACTATGAGGCGCCGAGTAGTGTAGGACTACAGATTAATTTTGACCACTCTCGTCTTCCTTTTTCGCTTATCAGAAAAATAGCCGCCGCAGTGGAATCGAACCCACGCGTCCACATAACAAGATAACTGTCCGCGTTTGTGACCTTCACGGAGTTCCGTAAGCGCCCAATGTGAGAAGCGCTTCCTCGCCAGCCAGTTCCTTCTTGCACGCTATGCGGCCGCAATCTTTTGAGCAGTAAAATAAAAGTTCAGCGCCCTGAACAAAGGACGGGGTCTTTCCAAAGTACCAACGAACCAAAACGTGGAAACGAGCAATGAAGAAATAAAAAAAGGCGAAGCCATGCCAAACTGCTCTCCTCCACCGTGCCCGTATACGATTTCATTCACGTTTACCCTTTCACCTACGATAGCGTGCTCCTTGACGCAAGCTGGAAGCGCAACCCTATTCAGTCGTCGGAACACGAATACGGAACGCTCTCGGCTTTCGAATCGAACGCGGTGGTTCAACACGGTTGCCTGATATCGACTTTTCGAAACACTGAGCACGTAGGGCCGACGAAGTGAAAAGGGTTTTGACGAGGATACCATACCCAGGAAGGTTCACGCATAACGGTGTCATTTGTTAGGCGACGGTTATTCTTAACAAACAAAATTATTCTGTGCGAGACAATTTTAACAAATTCTGTGCGAGACAATTCGATAGCATTCAAAGCGCTAGCCCAACTTCTTGCCAAGATCTTCGGCTTCCGCCGACACATTCGCTCGCGCTGCTCAATATACCCACTATGATCTTCGCTGCAACCATCCAAATGGAAAACTGACGCTCCTTCGCGAAGACTAATACATGTGCTACACGAGAGTTTGGAAGGACATTTCAGTCCAATGGCCTTCGAAATTTCAAATTCCATTCAAACTGGAATGAGTTCCGCCGATCTACACAACCATTCTCAAAGGCAGCTGAAAGTTCCCGCGTTCGCCCGCCATGTTTTTGGTGTCGTCACTGGTGCCCTGTCTCGTTCTTGACAAAAATTTAATTTTAAAGTTAAAATTGGCAAAAAAGAAATTATTAGTGATCAAATTGTTAACGATCGGCAAGCTCGCACAAAACATGCACAAGGCAGCCAGTTACTTTTTGTCTTTTTTCGCACCGCCGGTGTTGAGAACTTGAGAGTACCAAGTTACCTCGTAATCGTACAGCGAGTGACGGCGAACGAAAACAAGTGAAAAATTATGAAGACCTCGCACTTCAAACACCAAGTTTTACTCGTAAATATTTGTTTTTGTTATTACGGCTTGCATAAACTGAGCTCGAGGGTACAACCGTTCGTGTTTCAAAGGCCTTTGAGACTCTCAAAGGTCAGTTGTCGTGCTCCTTTGACTCAAATGTCATCCTAACCAAATGCCTTTGAAAAACGTCGTGTAGCAGCGCAAAGGTGTCATTTGAGTCAAATGACATTCCAATCGAAGGCCTTCGAAACGCTCGTGTAGCACGGGTATAAGTATGGCAAATCCCAGCAATTTGCCCACGAATCAAACTTGCTACGAGTGAAGAAAGAATGTCATGGCAGATCTGTCGCGTAATAATGGTTAATGTTCCAGGTCACACTGAGAGAGACTGCTTCTGAACTCGCGTAATGGTGTGCGTGTGTGTTGGTACGGCCAAGTGTGCCTGCGTGTGTGTGTGTGTGTGAGAGAGCGCGCGCGCGCGCGCGAGAGAGAGAGAGAGAGAGAGAGAGAGAGAGAGAGGGAGAGAGAGAGAGAGAGAGAGAGAGAGAGAGAGAGAGAGAGAGAGAGAGAGAGAGAGAGAGAGAGAGAGAGAGAGAGAGAGAGAGAGAGAGAGAGGGGGGAGCACGTTTGCCCAAATGATGGGTTTAACGCACGCAAGAAACATCTGACAGATAGGGTCACCACCTTTCCCCGCAAAAAAAAAAAAAAAAAAAAAAAACACTTCGGGAAGGGGGGGGGGGATATTAAATGGATGAATTATGGTTAAAAAAATTTTTTTTATTTTTTTCTGACATGCAATGTAATTTATTGCAGCTTTTTTCCAGAGAGGAATCCACATACCGTTCGTATTGAAAGTTACTGATATTTTGGTTATTGCTCTGAATGTGCTGCACTGTAAGTAACCGCGCATTCTTCGTCCATTAAAAGGCTCTTTGCATCTGAATCCACCAAACAAACGTTAAAAGGTGTGCAATGCATATGACAACGTATTTGATGTTCATATATACATACAATACTCGTAACACTATTACCACCTGGCCGCGGCGGCAGCATTTCGTTGTCATGTTCCTCCCCTTGGTTACCCTCCATACCAGGGAGCGCGCTCGCCGGCGTATTTTCACTGCTCGCGTGTTTCTGCGCAGCTTATCTACACATATAATCCCCAGGGGTCTGTCGACCCAACCCCCTAAACCCTCTCCCACCGAACTGACAATCGAAGTTGCCCGAGCGAAGTTTTTAGTCTCGGAAGCTGCTGTTGTTGGACATCCTTAGTTAGTTAGACCTCGAAAAGAAATATTGTTTTACAGGTATTAAAAAATAAAAAAAACGAAAACAGGAGCACAAGCTTTTAAGACTGTGCTTCTAAGACTATGTGCGGAACAACCTTCGCATCACTTGAAGTAGTTTAAGAAAAAGAACGAGAAAATTTCTTAGAGACAGAAAAAAGTGCCCGTCAGTAGGAAATTTCTTAATGCGTAAGAATCCCTGGGGGGTTTAAATTAATCCATAGCCCCCCCCCCCCCCCCCCCCCAGCGCACTTCATAGCCCAAGGTAAAGCGCAATTACAATTTTTGTACGGTCACATTATATAAACCCTTTCCGAACTTTTGTGCGCAACTGCAGTCACGAGATTTGAATGATTCGTCGACTTCTAAAAAAAGAGGTAGCTGAAATTACCATTAGGATGGGGCTCAGTATTGTCGAGCTTGCCTTCTGAACTCAAATGTAATCTAATAATATCAGATTTATTTTATTTTATTTCAAAGCTATAACAACTGTTTCTTTTTAATACTTGGCACTGTACGAGCTAATATAACGCTCCCGCTAAATAAGAAAGGGTTTGGTTTTCCTTTATAATATCGCATGAGTTTATAACATCCTATAGCGATGAAAACGGCCTTTCGTGTGCAGTTAGGAAAACCTGTGAATACGGATCGCAATGACGTCGTGCGGAAAAGGCCTCCAGTAATTTGGGTTAATTTGACTACTCAGCGCAAATTGTACCAGCGTATATTAACAGATTTTATTCACTTTCAGGTAAATCGAATTTGAGTAAACTTTGGCATTCAGACGTATTTCTGGTTTCGGCTCTATCTCTGTTCCTCGGAACTGGCTTGCGAGCGCCGTCCGCTCCTTCGCCGTGCAAACCATATTTTAAAGTTGGTATACAGGTGAACAGCCTTTTTTATTTCTTTTTTTCTTTTTGAAGGTCATATGGCAGCGAATACAGTAAACTTTACTGCAAAGTTTTTTTTTTTTTCATCTTTATTACCTTTTTTGCAAAGGCCACGAGGAGAAAGCACGTGGTTTACGCTTTGCCCAACTTCATCAGAAAAGAAGGCATTCAGGAGTGCTTTCGTTGTGTTTCCTCGCCACCCTGATCTCCCATCATCTCTTCCTTCCCATCCTACTTCCAAACTCGGGTCCGAGGCTTCGCGCAATGGCAAAAGGACTTCCCGTGTCTTTTTTTTGTTGTTGTTGTTGTTGTTGTTGTTGTTATGCAAAGGTTTGCCCATTATTACATTCTTCCTGCAGGCAAATTTTGTGTTATGGCGGCTGCTTTGTTTTTTTGTGTGTGTGAAAAATAAGAAAAACTCGACAACTCTTTTGTATTGTTTGTGCATTTTCCCCTTTATATCTATTTACATTCATTATTCTTCATTTTTAATTTGTAGATCAATATACTTTATATCTGTTGTAAAAGCTTCAACCCCCCCCCCCCCTTCGACAGAAATCCTTGGTGCGCTAATGGTTCAGTGTGATGGAGGGCCACTCGACAAGGCGAAAACAAAATCGTCGTAAAAAGTACATGGCTTCCTCCGGAGGAAAGTTCTTAACGTCAAGATCTGTATTTCAAGGTTTTTGTTCTTGCTCACATGAACGGATAACCCGATTTTGTCGCCTCTACCGATCCTAGTTACGATATACATACAAAGTACGACCGCGACGAGCAGCTAACGATGCCCCTAGCCTAGCCACCATGACTGGTGCCGCTGCTCTTGCGACAAACTTCAGCGCAGCAGGCCGATCCGATTTTTATTCTCAAGTTGTCATTCGAAAGATCACGCTGACTTCACACCTAGCGACCGGGCGCTAGTAGGCGACGCATTCTGCCAGCACAGCAGCGCACGCTCGGAATTCACTAGCTGGCAGCGAGCGAGTCGACGAGAGCGCCCGCAGAGTCACGCCTGTGGCATCCGGCGAGCCAGTTCTCGAGACCTTGATTCCTCCTGCATCATGTTCCACTCGACAGCTCTCCCCCGCGCGACTTGCGCCCTGTCGCGCGCGTCCTCGGCGGACAACGATGCGTCAACGGCACGAAGCACACCTCCGTGCATCCGACAGCACCGGCGCGCCGAATCGAAGACTCCGCCAAGATTTCCCCCCCTTTACGAAACTTCGGCGGCCGCATCCTCCACATTCCCCCTCCCCCCTTCCCTCCAAGGGAAGTTTGTAAAGAATCAGGTTAAACCCATAGAGATAATATACTGACTAAACCAACCAACCAACACCACCCAGTGAAGGTTTTCCCCGGAAAACTTGACAAAAAAAAATAGTTATGGTCACAATTCTACAGGCAAAGTAAAGGTGCGCCGCATAAATAAAACATTATAAGTACTACAGTCAAACCCGATTATAACGAACCCGGATAGAGCGAATTATGATATATATCGAACAAAAAAAAAACTCAGTTACAAAAATACATGCGAAACATATTCCTTATAACGAAGTTCACATCTGATATATCGAACTCGGCGCGCCTAGAATTGCCGCCAAAATGCATGGTCTCGGAGCGGCGATTGAGATGTTGACTGGCTGCGATGGAGATGTTGAGCCTCCCATGGAGCGATGTGACTCCTGGCATTTCCGTAAGTGTTTCGACGCGCCTCTCTCATGATTAAACCCTCCCAGTCAGCCAGTCCGGACCAAGATGGAAGCATCGATGAACTGTGAGAAGAGCTCGCCAACGTTGCCGATGTTGTGCTGACAGGAGTGCCCTTCGAGGATTGCCTGAGTGTCGACGACGACGTTGCCTTCACTGTGAGTCCCTCGGACGCCGACACCGTTGCCGATGTCATGGCTACTGGCGCTGCTGGAAGCGCCGAAGAGGCAGAGGATGTCGCGAGTGAAAGCCGTCCGATGCTTAATGAAGCGCTTTCGGCAGTCAATGTACTCCACCAATATTGCTTCGATATTCAAGGACGCGGACTGCAACTGATGCAAATGATGTCTTATGGAGAGAATGCTGTGCTTGTTGACGCCGCCAAAATGACATTGAAAACAAGTATCACCGCTTTTTGGGAAAGTAGGTAGTTACAGCGGAAAGTGGCTTTATTGCTTGAAATGAATAGATAGTTTTATGTAAGGCAATGGCGTACTTTATTATGTTCGTTTCTGCATGCGGGGATGGCAGAACGAGGGGGCGTGAAAGGGGGGGGAGAGAGGGAGTCCCGCGTATTGCAAACTCGTAACAAAACATTCGTTATAGGCGGGTTCGGCTATTTCGAACTATTGGATGTATCGAACTAATCGTGGTGCATATTGCAGTTCGCTATAACCGGGTTTGACTGTAGCTATAAATCAAGACTTCATGTGGCCGTTACGAGATTTTACCCGCTACCGTATCGCACAGCAAAAACTTGCTACAAAATGTGCTTCAACAGTGCACGCTTGAACAGTTGCGGGAAAACACCGGCCTTTGAGGAAACTGCTACACATCCTCCGGCCAGCGTACTTGTAAATGACGTTGCTGACAATATTATTTAAAACCATTGTGGTTTATTAAACGTGACACAATTCTTTACTAGTCAGAAAAACGCCTACTAAAGGCAAACGTGTGTTCAACAATGCTGTTTTTCACGATATTACCACTTGTTTGGTGTGCATTGCCTGTGTTTACTTTTTTTTTACCTTAAAAATTCCAATGCTGCGGGACCAAGTCTGTTGTTTACAGTAAAAGGAACCCAATTTCTTAAAGCCGTAAAAAGAAATCCTAATACTCCCGGTTAGCAAGTTTCAAGGACGGCACCCAATTTTTTTGGAACGAAAAAATTACAATAGCCGATAACGATGAAACCCACACATCAGAAGAACGCGGCCATCAATAAAAAAAAAGATGAGCTCTACAATCGACTCTCGATAATTCAAAGTCGTTTAATTGGAACTTTCGGCTAGTTTAAAACTTTAGGATTAGAACTTAGAACGTTTAATTGGAAATTTTTGGCTGGTCCTGGCAATTTTACCTGCAATCCGATGAAAGAAATTGCTCTATCATTCGAAGCTAAAACTCCATTATATCGGGTTAAATGGAAACTATTTCGAATAAAAAAGCATCGAGGTGACCATCATTTCTCGATAAAATTAGAATTTTCAAGCGCAAATGATGTCGGCGCCCATCGCAACTGACGCACCGCTCAGTTGATAAAGCGGCACGCCAATGGAGACTCGCGCCAGCGTACGCATCTCTGTGGAGGTCCTCAACCACACTGTGTCCTCAACCTCCTTTCTTGCGCGCAGCGCCGTGCGAGCAGTTTTGTGTGCTAAACGCTTCAGGCTTCGATTTCAGCATCGAGTCGCAACTATCATGGCAACCCGTGTCGTACACTCGACTTGGCGACGAAAGTCGAGATCCTGAACGAAATCAAGAAGGGAGACGTGTTGCGGAATGACTGTTCTTGCGCTTTTACTTTAATTGGAAGTTCAGCTAATTCGAAGTGTTTTGCGGTCCCCGTGGGACCTATTATTGACGGGAGTCGACTGTGACTGTATCTGATTCTTCTTGCATGCAACAAAACTTGTCAGGCATATATTACGTAGATAGCGGGACGAAGACTGGACATTGGCGGCTTTTTCAGTGGACTGTCTGAAATTTTTAGTTACGAGCAAGGTGAACTGACAAAACCCATACCCAAATCTGCGCCCCGATTTGAGACAAACGCAGGGCGAATAGCACCTGTCACAAGAGGAGCTCACCAACTATTGAGCCTGCTGTCATTAAATTTTCTTGTGTTCATTCGTTACTTAAAAGTCGATAATGAAACAGTTTTAATGGTTACTGAAATTTCCTTGGGGACAAATTAATACGATGCTAAAATCGGCACTCCAAACGCGATTGAAGCGGAGTGTCACATAAGCCCGAAACGTAAACTGGCGGAGTTTCCGCCATTCGTGGTCTTTTGTTCTTGCAAGTGAAGGCGAAGAAAGCTTTAACGCCATAAAATGCAGCGGATAGATAATAAGAGCTCGTGCTGTGAAGCAGCCCTTACAACCACGGCCCTTATGCGTTAGATGTCTTCCGATGTCATTACGTTCTTACCCAGGTACGCAGAAAAAAAAACGTGTATCGGTTTTTTTTTCTGCCTACCTCCAAGTACCGGCATAACATAATAACAATAATAACGCGCTCCGCTTCGTAAATAGATATCTACCAGCTCACCTTACAGCGTCCGGTACGACGATCAAACGGTCGGTTGCTCTGCTGGAACGTCCCAACCTGTATCACACCAGGCGCCCGTTCGCAGGCGCTAGCTCAACCACGTTGATGCTGGGGGCGCCGTCGGAAATCCCGGCATCGGTTCGGCAACGCATACGACCACCAATGCCAACACACCAACAGCAAGGCTTGTTCTATGAAGATTTCAACCTTTCGGGGACGTTTCGGACCACCTTTACGCAACCTCCAACACAGCAAAACAATATCCCGCGTGGAAAGACCTCCACTTCTCTGATTCCACAAAAACTTCGCTTTGTCAACGCTTAAGTTGTTTCACACTTTGCCGCGCAGGTAACCCCGTCTCGCGCCGCAACGGCACCTGCGCAAAAACCGGTTTATTGCTGCGTGTGCTCCTGGCGCCATCTCGTGAACGTAAGAGAAACATTACAAGTCTCATCTTTAACAAAAATGATTAAACCAATAAAATTAGCTTTATTAGCACAAGGAATAGTAAAAGCAATAATTTCTCAATAATCTTGGTGAATAAGTAATTAACAGGTAAATTACATTACATTCGCAAAAAAAGAAAAAGCGTTACCATGACTACACCTTATGGCGCCATCGCTTGAAAGTTTTTAAAGCATGTTCCCAAGTATTTCGGGATTTCGGGCCGCGGCCATTCGTCTGGTTAATCTGCGTTGACTTGAAATTCCTCAGATACACTCTTACACTGGGGTCAGCGGGGGTTCTTCAGCGCCGTTACAAGGAGGCATGCCTAATATCAAACCAAAGGTAAGCTACAAGATCGCTTCCAGGTATTGTTCCCAGTAACGGTGTCAGAAACCGTTGTTAGAACTAATTTTTAAAACGTTGGTGTCCGCAGAGTTTTTTTTTTTTTTTGTCTTTTCCACCTACCATATACCTCCCCAACAAATCTTGTCCCTGCGACTCATTTCTTTCACCATCTGTCACCATCTTACAAAGTGCCCTTGGCCATGTATAACTAGGCGCGCGTTTAAAATTCGAAGGTGGTATAAATTATTCCGTGACACGCCTTGTAACACAGGTGCAGCTTCCGTACCCTAACCCCACTCTAAACCTTAATTCCGACACTCCTGTCCGCAGTTTTGTGGCAACTGCAGTTTGTGTTCCCGTCATTTACTCTATTGTGATTAATTTTGAGCCTGCTGAGGCTAACAGTCTGTTTGTTCATTTCTTTCATGGTCTTTTTGGGGCTTTCGGCACTCGCTGGAAAGCAGCAAGTTTCAAAATGCCTTAAATGTCTGACGTTTTCGAATGATTTTACATGGCATTTCCTTAACTTCAATTTAATAGGCGAGTGCTACGTGCTTGTTATCGCCAATCATTGACAGTACCTTAACCCTCCCCCAGATGGAACTGAAACCTCCTCGCCTTAAACTCTGAGGACACCTAAGCACGCTTATGAGTTGTCCATGGGAAAGCATTAATGTCCATGTGAATGCTCCTTCGAGTTTTGCACAGCGAGTAATGTTTTGAAATTTTGCTGCAAGGTGTCAGAGGTGAATCGGCATGGACGGCCACCTATCGCTACTGCCGAGGTTGCGGGCGCCAACTATGTAAGTGTTCTGACGCCGTAACAATATGTACTGCTGTGCAAAGCAGCCTGGGTTGCTGGTGACTGTCACTGCTGTCGGACAGCAAATGGTATTCACAGCCACCACCGCGCAGCCTGCTTTCCACGTGGCTTTGCGCATGCTCAGGTGCTGCCTAGCAGCGTGAAATCCTCTGTGTGTCAATTATCAGCCATCATCAACAATATTATTGCAACCCAAATCGTGCCACAAGGTTTAAAAAGTGCTCTCGTTAGACCTCTTTACAAGAAAAACGTAAAAAATTCTGTCAATAGCTACCGAGGTATATCAATTTTGCCAACAATTGCCCTCGTACTAGAAAAACATTTGGTTTTTACAATGACTTCCTTTATCGAAAAACACGACATACTTTCGTCCTCCAACCAATATGGTTT
The DNA here is from genome assembly GCF_048455015.1 of Haemaphysalis longicornis. Lineage (NCBI taxonomy): Eukaryota > Metazoa > Arthropoda > Arachnida > Ixodida > Ixodidae > Haemaphysalis > Haemaphysalis longicornis. Next base: position 402,310,051 of record NW_027526203.1, read on the forward strand.
CACCGCTGGTAGGGGTACACAAAAAGCATTGGATGACCTTTCGGATGTACTTAATAATGCCATTGATCACAATGAATTTGCCTGTTCAGTGTTTCTTGATGTATCAAAAGCATTTGATTCTGTAAACCACGATGTAATGCTTGACAAACTGCACCAATATGGTTTCCGTGGGCCTTTCCTGTTGCTATTAGAAAATTACATCCGTAACCGCCGACAGAAGGTCGTATTGGGTAAAATTACAAGCTCCCTACAAGTACTGCACGCTGGCGTTCCGCAAGGGTCTATATTGGCACCATTGCTTTTTAACATATGTTAATGATATTTCAAACTCTGTACTTCATTCCCGGGTATTTCAGTACGCGGATGACACTCTGCTTGTTTCTAGGCATAGTGCCTTCGATTTTGCTGTTGCAGAATCTGCAACATGATTGTGAACAGATAATGAAGTGGTTTAGCAGCAACGAAATTCGAATCAACACTAAAAAAACTCAATTTGTTTGCTTTCATAATAGTTTAAAGCCAATACCGGATGTTACATCAATTTTTTTGCATGTCCCTGGTTGTTCGAACTGTAAATGCACTCCTATTTTGCCTGTGGACTCTGTTAAATACTTGGGTATATTTTTTTATTCTAACATGTCTTGGAATGCGCATCTGGCCTTTATATGTTCTCAGCTGAGGAAAACTGCCTGTTTGATGTACGGGCTCAAATCACTTTGTTCCTTAACAGGACGTAAGCAAATTGCTTTTACCTTAGCCTATTCCACATTAAGGTACGGAATTTGTTGTTTTTACTTTTGCTCTGATTTCTGGAAAAATAAGGTGGATGCTATTTTACGTTCGATACTCAAACACGTTTTGTATGGTACACCAGATCTTGATAACAAAGATGTCTTTCGTGTTTTGCGCATGCCCGATTTTACCTTGTTGTTTAAACGAACAATTGTACTTGAGTATATTTGGTCTCTGCAATTTTGCCAGCCGTACACTCCTGTGCAGGATTTACGCCCTCGCGATCGTTTTCTTTTACCACGAACAAGAACTAGATTTGGTGAACATGTTCGCGAATACTATGTCCCGATGGTCCTGAATTCTTTGCCAGGCGACTTCTTTTCGATGAATAGTCGAAGAAAAATTAAAAACAGTCTCATAGAACTTCACTATCGCCTTTAACAGTGCTGCTTTCTTTTTTTTTCTTGTTTTTTTTGTGTCTAAATTATCATTCTTTTTACAACTTTTACCTGTTTGTTGGTTTGCGACGTGTTGCGTGCTGCCGGGAACTGCCCTTCAAGCCCTTGTGGCTTTGGCAGACCTGCATTTGTATTCTGTTTTTATGGAATCAATAAACACTATTATTATTATTATTATTATTATTATTATGCAAAGCACTTGCTATGGAATGCATTGCAGCCAACGCACATGCCCAGGTGGTGCCAAGCAGCTTGCGCTCCATTGTGTTTTATTAAAGTGAGGCATGCACTATGGGACACGTCATAGCCAATGGTAGGTTTAGCAACCGTTTGTCTGCTACAGACGCTGGATGCCAGCTTTTTCACTCAATAGGCCATGCAACCTGTTGGCAAGCGTTTGCTGATACATCGTTGGGTATGTGCTGCCGTGCGAGTATGTGCGAGTGCTGGGACTCACACGCAACAAAAAATTCCAGAGACAAGCATCATTAGTCAATACACCTCTGCAGTGGTTCATGAGTAGGGTTGTTCATTTTCTGGCTTTATATTTTTTAAAATTCGGGTGTAAAAATCGAGTGCTATTTTTTAAACTGATAATCAGAGAGGAATTGGGGTTTTTCATTAAAACATACCGAAAGTTGGGTTTTCTTCAGGTGAAATCTATAGATGTGATATGTAATAAACTCAGTTTATTTTATCAGAAGGTGTCACGAGGTTCTCTATATGTCTTAACTGGCGTTTTTTTCAAGCTGGTAATCGAAGGGACATCAGGGTTTTCTAGCAAATACTTTCCGAAATTTGGTGCTTGTTTGGAAATGAATCAGTAATGATGACAGTAAAGAGCATTGATAACTTGTAACAAATGAAACATTTTATTCACGAAAAGCTGGTCATCGATTTTTTACACACCCTCGTTTACATACATTATCATCTGCAATCACAACATGTGGGTCTCCGTTTGAGACCTGTCCAATTGCTGAACATGCTTCAGCTGGGAGAAAGTTTTCTTGACATCGCGGCTTCTGTTAGACAGGCACAGCAATGTCAGTGCAGCATTTGCCAGCCTAGGGTAGCGAGCGGTAGAGTCATGCCAATATGAGTTTGAAAGCTGTGTTTGTGGGCATTGCTTCCAAAGTGTACTGGTTGCGATCGGTGGACCATCAGCCCAGAATTGTGCAGATCGATACTTTGAAGGGTCCATTCAAGGAGAAAATTGGGTTTAACCCAATTCTCCTGAACCATGTTTGGGGCATAAAAATCGAGTAAAATGAGGTTTTACCTGAAAAATAAACCCTATTTATGAGCCAACTTACTGCTTTTGCATTACAAAAAAAAATGTTCAGTAAAGACTTCAAACTTCCCCACCATCTCTCCCCAGTAACGCGACATTAAAAATTAAAGAAGTTAGTTTGGGTATGCCATACCTTTAGGCAATTTTCGCAGATACGTTAGGCATACCTTTAGACATGACACACTTTTAAAAGACAAAAAATGTCCCTCCCCCCCAGGTAGGTGATGAATAATAACCGATTCAGGATAAGCTCCCGACTACTGCACTGTGCAAGAGCTGTGGCCCAGTGCTTTGGTTTTTTTAGCACCATGGAAAAGATTAGGGAAAGGGTGAAAGAGAAAGAAGGAATTCCAGCAGCCCAGCAGCAGTTGGGTTTTGGTGGAAAATAAATGTAAATATGTCTTCAACTGCCCCTTAACAGTACGTTTTTTTTAGCTAGTTGGTCTATGATTTAACATGGTAAAAACACAAATGAAGAGGTCACAGACAGGAAGGAGACAGCACATGAGCATCATCTTTTGACTCTTTTATTTACAGAATATGCAACAAGTGCTGAAAAAAATGTGGGGTGTACGAGTTTCTTCAAGCATAAAAATTAACCTCAAATGAAAATTGTGTCATGTCGCCTATTCAACCAGCGCCATGCTCCCAAGTTGACAGGAACAAGAGTGAGATCTTAATTAATTTTTAGGAACATGTTCTGAATGCTTCTGTTTTCAGAATCGATTTGTTTTGCATGCCCAGACGCCTGTTTATGCACATTAGCCATGCACTAGTTAGCCTCAAACAGCTGCTATTCCAGACTCTTTGTTAAACTTTCATGCACTCAGTGCTTGCCTTTTCTGTGAAGGTGGTGTATGAAACTAAACTACTAACAACTCGGACCAGCATATGTCTTGCCAGAGAGTGAAGCTACGTTTACAAGCCATACTTACCCGTTTATAGTTCAAATGTTGCAGCCAGCCCTTAGCGTTGTCTAGGCCATTCGTTGTCATATCGGCCCTTACTTCCCGCTTGTCACATGCAACTCTAAAGGGTAAGGCGCTGGCAGGGAGCACGGGCAGAGAAGACAGTGGCACTCCACCTATGGAACACCTTTATTTCTGCTCTTCAATAGCCACAGCCTTACCCCTTGTTTGTGAAGGTTTTTCCTGACGCCAGGGGGTGCCATCTTAATTGGTCAGCAGCGTATGCACACTCCCTTGTTGCCCTGCACTTTCCACCACCTACAAGGTGCTATAGCCGCCCATCAATTGCTAGCCTGCAGGAAACAGCTCCATAATCATCACGTGCCCGTGGCATAAGCGCTTTAAGTCGCAGCTGTGATCACGGTAATCATGCACCAACATTAACCACGGTTAGTTATTGGCTACAAGTAGGCCCGAGGAACTATTACCACCAAACTGCATCAACATGCCGTGACGCCAATATCGGAACAAACCTGTGGTGGTATAATTGGTGTTATCTGGCAAGGAGTACATAAATAGTCCACAGCAACCAGCAGCTCACAAGAAAAAGGGACACCAGCCTCAGCATTAATAGCAGTTTGTGGCAGGGTCATTTTAAGCAACGCTAGAGCCTGCAGAAAAGCGGCAAGTCCGGCCCTCCTAAAAGTCTCAAGTTGAAAAAAATGGACCATCCTACCTACAATCCTGATCTTTTCCCAAGTGACTTCCATATGCTCACACTTTAGTGGTGTAAAACGTATGTTATTGCTAGGACTTCGAAATATTTCGATAGTGAATCACTGCCTGCCATTTTGTGTACAAAACCTAACTTCTTCCACATAAATGTCAACTTTTATAGACTACAACTCGCACTGCTGAACACAGGTGAACAAGTTTAGCTTTGTACCATCTGCTTTTCTTTTTTTCATCAGTGAGTTGTCCCAGAGTGTGTGTATTCCATCTCTTGAGAAAAAGAATTGTGCAGCTATTTTGCAAATACATGATGCACATATGTATGTCACACCCTTTGCTATGAATGACTTTGCAATATAGGCAGGAAATGAACTAAATTATCAGAGATTATTGCAGAAGCTGCTAGCTGCGATTGGGGTACTATGGAAATGTGTGAGTTGCATCAGACAGACATTCTTAGAATCAACAAGGTGAAAAAAAGGTTTGGTGTCTGATGTTCTTGTTTCTTCCTTGATTCTGTTGGTTCCAAATCTTGCTCCACATCATACTAGAACATTCTGGCTTCTTTTCGTTGTCTCGTACACGTGATACCAAAATTTTATAAACAAGCCGAAATCCCACGGCAGTACTTTCACCTATCATTCTTTTTTTCTTTCTTCTCGTATTTACTTCAGGAACAGACCTGCTTTCGCCGCCGTGCTTGCTGCAGTGGCCAATTTAGAGGTGCTTGGCATGGTCACTCCATTATTAAAGGCGTTGCACTTCCCCCTCCCCTCCCCCTACCCCATTTCCTTTCTGTACCTTTCCTGCACCCAGCTGGCCTACCCATTCCACACAGCACGTACTGCATTAATGTAAACAGAAAGGAGCCGTTGCCTGGATGTGTAAGAAGGTAGCAATGTTTACACAAGCATGACATAGATGGTGACACAAGTGCATCATTCGACCCCAGCCACATGACAATGCACGTTGTCAAATCACAGAGCAGCCACTGCCAGTATTTTCTTAATAGTAGAGAAGGTTTTTGGAATGTGCCAAACTGACAGTATCTGCCCCAGCGTGTGGACGTATTTCTAAATGTAACCAATCACACCAATGTCAGCGGTGGTTGGAGTGTGTCCAGTAGATGACATGTCTCGAACCTTACAATATGTGAAACCCCCGATGCCTCCGGGTTGGATTCTTGTCTTTGGAAATTATGTGCACCTTTGGCTGTGCTGAACAGCTTTGGCTAGAAAGATCCACCACTTGGGCCACTTCTCTTTTACCTAGGTGCCGAAGTTTTGCTCGACAGCTCCCTAAATCTACATAGATTTTGTAATATGAACCTGTAAAACGAGTTCTGCATGAACATTAAGTTTCAGTGTACCTCCACATGCCTGTCATTCCTTCACCGGGACTCAATTACCTTTGACTCCTTGCCCTCGCCTCTGGCAACAATCAAGATTTGCTGCAGACCTTGTGTAGGAAATTACCTACCGGCAAAGTTCTGAATCACCAAGAAAAGCCAGAATAAACTCAAGGCCAAATCGATAAAATACTTGCATAAGACAAGAGTATGAGTGACTCTCCTTTGCAATAGCCAATTGCTTTTAATATCTCACACTAACATTTGCTCTCTGCCTCCTATCTTTTTGGAATCTGTCATCAGCCAGTCCACAAGGGGTCCCGACACACTCATGGCTGCAAACCACAAGGTAAGAGGCACATGGTATTATACGAACCAGCCCGACTATTTGTGTTTGATATAGCTGCTGACTTAACCAGGCACAATAAATAAAACACACAGGCTTTTCTCCAGAACTGCTCACATCTGCTGCTAACAGCACATCCAAGGCCAATTTTTCGGGCTTCCAAAAACAAACTTTTTAATATACTGGCATGTGCGTTCAACCTCCCTAAGAGGCCCCGTACAGACACGGTAGTTTTTATATATCACAAAACGAAATGACTGTAGACCTTTCATCAGTGTTAAAAAAAATGACCACAGAATGCGATTGCACTAAAATAAAGTACCTTGTCTAACATGCCTATACTGTTGCTCCTGACAAGTACATATAGAACCATGACCCCATGTGTGCTGGGTCAGCCTTGGAAACTACTTCTTTAGTGCCGTGGAGGGTAGCTTGCTTTTTTCAGTGAGTAAACTTTTGTTTGTGTGGGCAGAATTGTTTGCGTCTCTCTTCATTTACACCTCCATCTCTTTTAAAATATTGACGGTCCCCATAAAAATTCCAGACCCTGATCCAACTGAGCCTGCATTTCCAGAGTTGTTTTTTACATCATCACTGTACAGTCTTTCGGGCACCATAAAGGCTTCATTAATATCTCATTCAAAAGATTGTCACATGCCACAGTAACAAGTGTGTCAATTTTCACACAAAATGCTTATAATTTAGCTCGATAATACCAGGAAAAAGTAGTGGTGATGCATTAGAGACTCATATCACAGAAACAAACATGATTGGCTGGCACTGGTCCGTGGCCACAAATTAAAGGTACTTCAGGGCATGAGATTTAAAATGCCACTTTTTTGTTTCTAGAGATTCAGTAATGCTTATGCCACAGAAGTATATTTGAAGCCAAAAATAATTCAATACTAGTGTTACTGCACTTTCTTGAGTGGCTCTTGCAATGCAACCACTTCACTTCACACATTTGTGCTGTGGTTCCTGAAGCACTTGGCTCCTAGACTTTGCTGCCCAACGCACTGCACATTTGAGTGAACCCACATGTTCCGCTGCAGAGAAAAAGAGCTACGCTGGGTTTTACTTTTAGTTTTACTCGCCCACCTCCAGTCCATGCTACACCACATCTTTAGGCATAGAGCTGGCATACCGGCTGCGCAATGTCAGCTGTTCCGCCAATTATGTCACAGCACGGCAATAAATTTAGAACGCACCCCAGTAACCAGAAATTCCCAGGCGATGGCAGCATTACGTGTAAACAAGAGTGCAGTGATCTTTGAAAGGCCCACTCTTTTGAGTGAAACAGTTATCAGTGTGCCTTCACGGCAATTACGCACATGACAAAGGCCACATTGCTATCGTAGCATTCTTCTAATGCTCTAATCAATGAAAGGTCTACTACACTTTTATTTTCCAACTATGCTTCCAGACCCAAACTATTCGTTGAGGCACCAATACCCATATCACCAAAGATGAGTCCTGCTCATGTCTAATCATTCTTTCCCGCTGTGTTATAGGCAACAAAGCAGGCTCACCGAACCAATTCGGCCCACATATTTTAAACACTAGAGAGCACAGATATTTAAAAATATTGTTTTTCGCAATTACAGGGGTGAGACAACTGAATCAGATTTAGGAGCAGTTTCTGGAGCAGCGAAATTTCAATTTTGGAGCAGAAGAACGACATTATTAGGTCACCTTAGGAGCCTAAAACATCAAATTTTTGGCAACTTTGGGGGAGGGGGGGAGTGCACTTTTTAATCGGTTTTGAATGTACATAACACTGAAACAGCCTTCCAATAAAGCTTTTTTTAGCAGAGTATCACAACGTACGAACTGCACTGCCTTTTTACAAACTATTTTTAACTTCTTCAGCTCTATGCATAGATAGCATGGAGTGCCGTTGAAAATATCGAATTGAAAAACTAAGCAATCGTAAGGCCTTTTTATTATCATCTGAATTCCAAGATTATTATTTTTGTAATCCCAGACTTGGCTTTAAACACAAGTGTAGAGCCATGGCAAAAGTTGTGCAAAGTGCAAAGCGAGGGGACAGTCGTCGCACCCCGCCAGCCCTCCCATTTCAATCCCCAAGGTGCACGTTCACCAAGATTGCAATTTGAGTAACGTTGGTATGTTTAGCCACCTTCCTCTTGGCATTAAATTTCACTTCAGATAGATGAACCATTATTACTAGCGTGCAATAATAGCCCGTCCCGCTATAGGACACTGCTAGAACATTTTCCGGCGATGTGGCCTGCGCCGCCACTTCTGCAGTGGCGATCGTCCCATTCCCACCACTCGCAAGCTCGCTGTCAAAGGCAGCAATAAATCAGCGGTTTATAACACCGCAACGGGTCTGAAATTTCACTTCAAGCACGCACCGCGCCTCACACTCATGGCCGAAATGCGGCGAATTCGCGGGCACCACGTTGTTTTTTAAGAACTTCCGTCTTTCGAGTCGCGCAACTTCCCGCAACAGATCAAACGACTATATGTAAACCCAGTCGCGCCTACAACCAAAACCACGGTAGAAATCAGCGAAGAGCACTCTGCCAGAACCACGAGCAACTGCTTGGCCCAGCGGCCATGTCTTCCAATCTTCAGCACAGTAATGCCGTTTTGGACATATGCAGCTCAGAAAATTGCAGTTGTTTCATCAACTTGCACAATTAGTTTGTCGTCTCAGTACACATAAGCATTTTTTCTACAGGACTTTGCAATGGTTTTCGATGGGAGACAAAACTCACAGAATATTTGTGACTTTTGAAAAAACTATCTCGGGGACAATTTTATGCAGGTTTTTTATTGAATGATCAATCAATTAAACCTTTACAAACAGCACCACCTTGGGGGTGCTGGAAAATTATGTCTGTAAGCATTTTTCCCCACTGAAACTGACGGGAGCGTTAAAATCCTTGGCTCTAAGACTGTTTTGGAGCAGCCTGGTGCAGAAACACAAATTTGTATCAAAACTGCGCAATATGTGCAGCTGTCTCATTCCTGTAATCAGACACACAGTATGGAGGGAAGACAGGGTACAAGAATTCACCCTTGTTCCATTCAGTCACTTTTTTTTTTTTTTTTTGCATTTCCTTCTTCATGCCAGCTGCTCACACTCCATCATGCCCGTAAATTCTGAAACAGTTTTAACGACCTTCAGACTGCCTATGGGTGCAGCGAGCTTTTACATTTATTCACATCGACAAGTGTTGATAAAGGTTAACTTTTTCCCTCCCCCACTAAAATATAATTTTCATTCAGTAAAGTGGTGCATAGAACAAGTTTTATTCGGCACATTGACAGAATATCTACAATAAATGCAAGAAATTTTGTATAATGGATAACAGACAAAAGAGTAAAAGGGCAAAGCTTTGGGTTGTCTCTATTGCAAGGTTACCATTTACAATGTTTAAAGGGACACAGGAGTGAGTTCGTTATAGCACAATTTGCAGTTTCACTGTGTAGTTTAACCCCCACACACCGCAATGTGACTGTTGAACAAAGTCTAGAGTCTTAGTTCAGCTGCAATCGGCAGCAAAAGAGAAAACACCACGTGACTTTCGTGGCTGCCACACCAACTACCGCAGTGGCATGGTTTGCTCAATGGTTTGCTATGTGTTTCCATGCTATCTCCGCCTTCAAAATATTAATTTTTGCCTGCTTCATGGTTAGTATCGACTTTGTTTATTCGCACAAAGACTGCAGGTTAAACATGCCAGTAATCCGTTAAAGTTAGCCCCGTGGACTTGACAGTGTGTCGTCATAGCCGATGTTAATTAACTAAGCGGTGGGGCGGATGGTGTGAGGTAAACGACACTTTCAAACTCACTTTTCTAGTTAATAAGTGCCTGTAAATCGGCAGTAAAAGCTCTAGACACGACTTGCACATTCTATACACAAATATGGTCAGGCAATTACACAATGAATTACACAATGTTTAAAACTCTCTTCAATGTCCCTTTAATGCTCGATGCACAGAATAAAAAAATATGTTGCGCATCAAGAACACAACAAAGGCTTCAATGCAGCAACTACCAGCAGCTGATATTAGTAGGAGACTAGGAGTAGGAAAGAAGAACAGTGGGCCTGATTCATTTACAGGCACTGAATAGCCTCCAGGCAATCTGAGGACTTCCTTTGAACAAAAATGACCCATAGGAACGTGCCAGCACAACAAAAAGAGTCATTATATATAATATGAGACTCTGTCAAACCGCCCTGAAAGTTACTTTCATCAAGCTACCCGTGGTCCCACAAAATATTTACTCATCTGCCACGGCTCCCTGGGTGGCGGGTTTGTCTCCCAGTTGAGGCATAGCAAGCAGAGAAAGTTGGTCAGATGCCTTGCTTCTTCTTTGGCCTTTGCTAGGGCAACTGGTACTGGAAGAATTGCCAGGCTAGCTACCCTCCTTCCCTATCTGGTTCGGTGGTTTTGTTTTATCATACCGGGTGCGCGAGGTATTCGAGAACAGAACATTGGCGTAAGGCACAGCAGAGTATCTCCAGCAAAATCAGCCATATTTTCACCAACCTTTGCGAAGCACTTCTCTTATTGTTTATTTTCATAACTACTCAATGAATCCGGCAGCGGTAGCAATAAGCGATTCGATTCAGCTTTGCAAACGGCTACATGCATGGATACGGTGCTCCTTAGAGATGTTGGCCATTGAGTGAGACATGGCGGCCTTCAGGGAGTCTTTTGTATTATGCGGCCCTTTGTTGTCCTCTCTCTAAACGATGCCCCGGACATATTAGTCGAGCGGATTTAAATCTGAAGAACTAGGAGGCCACAAGTTGGGAGCGACGGGGTCGCAGAAGTTGTCAGCCATTCCACTATTGGGTGACGCAGGCGGTGTGGACAGGAGGCAGATCTTGCTGAAAGACATATGGTCTTCCTTTAGAAACACTCTCTATCCATGGCTTTACAATGGCGGCAAGCACATCCACACAACCGTCACCACTAATGCGGAGTCCTGCAAAAAGCGTGTGGTGGCATGACGTCACCCTCGTTGCGGACGACGGATAACACCACCGCGGAGAAATTAAGGAGATCTGACAATGTCGCAGGGCTGACTGTGCATTTTACTTTTCGCCACAGATGCCACATCACCGCCACAACACATCAGCTCTGCCTGCACCCTGTAAACGAAAGACTTCGCTACTTTCAGAAAATTGGCAATTTCCAAGTCGCTGTGGTGTGCAGCCAGGACAACAAGGACTGCATGACGTTTCATTTCCTGCTTCAACTTGTACACTTCCATCTTTGAACAAACTGCGCAGTATGAAAGAAAGATAAGGGGTCGACGAACAAGAAGCCATACACCTAGATGTATGTGATGAGGCTGCTGTTGTGTATGGCAATAAGGAATAGCGTTCTCAAATACCTCACGCACCCGATGTTGCATATGACTTACAGATGCAGCCAAATGACGGCCCACGCACTATTGAAAGTAGGGTGGCAGTGCAAACTGGACTCCTTATAGACTGCCCACACTATGGACAGCTGCGTCACTGCTGCCGAGTTAAGCATGACATCAGGAACTACTTTGCACGCTCACTGTTACAGAGCACAGCAACTGCGAATTAAAGCTTTTCACAAACTGCTCCCCCCCCTTAATCCAAGATTTAATCTAACATGGTTTTACGGTCTTAATTTGTCACATCCAGTGAACACTCCTAGTTCCTTTATGTAGCTTAATGACTTCAATATCCAAAAATAAATTGCAGGTTAGTTAGTCACAACACTTTAAAGGCATGTAGTTATAACGCTCCAGAGAAGCTGCTACATGGGCTTTTTTGCACAAATTTCTTTTTCACAATTTCACAACACTCCCACAAAAGGAACAAGCTGGAAGGTTCAAGGGACATGCATTCTAGCAAAGCATGATTTCTCAGCTTCAACAACACAAACAACGGTCACGACAATCACCCTTTCAGACAAACTGGCTCTAAAAACTAGCTTTGATTAAGTGCTTATCCCACAACAAGTAAAAACATCCTTTCCATTGTACATAAGTGCACTTAGAAGTCTGAGCAGCGGAGCCACACCCAACACTTATACTTTCAGAGCAGAAAAAGTCAGCAGCGAGAAGAGGGGTGCAGAAACTGCCTGGCGGCCCTTGAGTTCCTCCAGTTCCATGATTACGAGGCACAGGGGCACTTTGCCTCCTGCAGCCTGGATCAAGTTGACCGCAGCTTTCATGCTTCCTGCGAGACCAGCAGCACTGCCATTAGCCACTGGTTGTCCACTGCAGGATGAAGGACGCCTCTCCCTAACGACATCGGCAGAATCCCTTTGCTGCCCTGTAATTTCCCCTCCACCTAGTTTTCTCTCCCCATTCACTTGTGCACTCTAGCAGGTTCCATTTACAGAGCCATTATGTTGTGGCACACGGGAAACGAAGGCCAAGGGGTGTCAAAGCAATGGTTAAGTTATTTGAAGTGCAATGCTTTCTGTAAAACAATGAAATTGAAGTTTGAAGTTTCTTTATTTGACCACAAAGCAGTGCATGCTCATACAAAGCAAATTACAAACGAAAATGTCAACAACGCAATGTGGTGTGGAAAATGAGGAGAAAGCTGCGCAAATGCAGCTTGACAATGCCCCACCTTCCAGAAAAAGCAACAGAAACAAACAAAATAAAAAAAGAAGGAAAACAGCAGGCAAACTATGCAATAATTTCTTAGCAACTAAGGCTTCCGCGATTTGTATCAGATGCATATATTTTTGCATATAACAACACATTCAATGCACTACTTTCTTATGACTGCAGACTAAATTTGTAAAACAATTTTTCTATCGTAATACACTTATTTTACCAAAAAAATGTCAGACAGACAAAATGATATTATTATATGTGTGTGACAGACACAGGTCTCCTATGGTCCGTGGTTGCGTACGACTACGACTGAAGGAGGAATAGGTTGCTGCCCACAACTGAATAGAGTAAAGACAGCTCCTGCAGAAAGTGAGTGAAATTGTTCCAGAATAAGCCTATATTTACTTAGCACATGTGGAATGGCAAATTTCAGCATTTGAAAGCCGTAATTTGTTCTCGGTGTAGGGATGTGCCAGAGTTCGCTGTGACGATTACAGCGAGCTCTGTACCTATATTTAAAACACGAAAATGGGAATTATAACAGATGACATGAGGGTGGTAGGGTGTCAAAGATAAGGGTACCCTCAAAGCTGCGAGCTCTGAGGCGATATGCGGTACAAGAGCAGTTTTAAAAATCTAATGTCTCCAAGATTGGCTAAAAGGAGTTTATTTGTATTCATAAAGTCACCGGTTAAAAACATTGAGAGATGAAGTGGTACCATGTAAGCGCTTCTGTCTTGCATTGTGTGGAAGTACAGACATCAATTAAAACATTTACGACAAATAGCCAGTGTCAGCCCTTCTCACATTGTGGTGGTGGTGTCTTGTTTCAAAGATGTGAATGTGTAGCTTGTGTATGACCTATCGGCGGTCTGCACATGGATACATCAGTGAATCTGTTTGTTTTTCTGCTGAGTGCCTACCTATTTATTTGTAGTTTTATAATGTGCAGTTTGTTGTGTGTGCATCCCATTGTTGCTGCCAGAATTAGCTAAGCTCCCTTTGAACAAGTGGTTTTACGTCTCGTCAGGGGACCTCCTGGTACCACAGCAGTGCTCTGGTCCGCGATCTCGTTGCCCAAAATACTGTGGTGCCCAAGCGAGCAGAACCCGATTAGCATCAGGTGTAGACCATAGGCAGACGTTATCACCTTAATGGGTCGGTTCAATTTGTGCCACCTTGTGCAGTGTGCTGGACGTGGAGGCAGTTGTGGGACCCACCACATTCACATCCACGGCCTGCTGTGTTTCGGGAACCGGAGAAGGCATAGCGACAGCAGAACTGCCATTCCTGATTCTTGACGTTCACTGTTAACACATTCACGAGCCCCATAGGTACTGCATAGGTTGCTTGGGCTGCCAGCACCTTTAGTGGCAGGTGCGGGACCAAGTAAGTCTTTCTCACTCAAGTTGCTGCCAAAACAGGTGCTGCCTCACACCCCCTGAGCCTTTTTTGCACTTTATAAGATGCTTTCAGTTAAATTTAGGTGGCTAGCTTGAACCTGCCACAAGCTCGACAATAAGCCTGGTTTCGTCCTTCGCAATTCAGGCATTTGTGATTGTGATTGTCTGCAGGATGATCATCATCATAGCAGTGCACCTCAGTTTTCCCCGTATTACATTAACTGAGGTTCCCATACAGCTGGCATGTGAAGCATTGATTGATTGATTGTAGGGTTTAACTCGCCGACGCAACGCAGGCGATGAGCCGTAGTGGAGGGCTCCAGATTAATTTTGACCACCTGGGGATCTTTAACGTGCGCCGAAATCTCGTATTACACGGGTGTTTTTGCTTTTCGCCTCCATCAGAAAAGCGACCGCCGCGGCCGGGAATCGAGCCCGCAACCTCGTGCTCAGCAGCGCAACGCCTTAGCCACTGAGCCACCGCGGCGGGTGGCATGTGAAGCACCAGTGTTATAGAGGGCTCCGGATTAATTTTGACCACCTAAGGATCTTTAACGTGCGCCGAAATCTCGTATACACGGGTGTTTTTGCTTTCGCCTCCATCAGAAAAGTGACCGCCGCGGCCGGGAATCGAACCCGCGACCTCGTGCTCAGCAGCGCAACGCCTTAGCCACTGAGCCACCGCGGCGGGTGGCATGTGAAGCACCGGTGTGAGTTCGTGATATATGGGCTAACTTGACAACAGATTAAACCTCCATTCACGGATTTCTTGCTCCTAAAAAAAAAAAAAATCAGAGATGACTACGATATGCCTTGTTCTTACTTCTTGGTAGTCCCTGCAGATAGTGATCGGTCTACTGTAATGCCTTCCAGCCTTCCAGCAAGCACGAGCCAGCTTAGTTTTTGACAGCATATTTAGAGATTACACCTTGGAATGCATTTAGATTTTGGTGGGGAGTGACTTTAATTTGAAGATTACCAATCATGTTCCGTTATAGGAGGTCCTTTGACTGTTCCTGCTGATATAATTCAACAAAGATTTCTCCGGAGGTAAGTTTCTTTGCTTTGTAGTTCCTGCCTACAACACTTTCAATGAACTTAGCAATGAGGAATACTGCTTTCAATGTGACTGGGTTAGACTTGTATAAGATCAAATGGTCAAGAAATGGGGAACTAGTCAGGATTTGGAAAGAGTGTATGGCAAGTAATGGCAGAAAAAATAAAATTCACTTCAATGTAAACCCCTTTTGGTGCCCAACCAAGCCTGGATGGGAGGGAGGTTTAAAATACCATGATATATAGAAAAACGAAAAGAGGGTGTTTTCAAAAACTGACTCAATTTAACCCCCACACTCAGCAAAGCCCTGGAGCTCCATGCCTAATACACAATTAAGGAGCCGATTGGCCAGAGCTTGACCAAGGCCCCCACAGCGATTATTCATGGTTCGTGCCCTCGCTTACATATAGCAGCACGGGGTTTATGGTGTTGCCACTACCGTCACCAAGATTCCTCAAGGTGCCCCATACGAGTCAGTTTGGGAAACACCACAAATACTGTGGGTGTGCACAGTGTGTACTGAAACACAAGCCCCCCCTTCCCCGTTTCCCATAGAATACGGGAGGGAACCAACGCTTGTCGGAATGCACATAATCAGTGCTACAAACTTACATCTATGCCTCTACATCTATGCCAGTCTTGGAATTGTTGTAGCCTCACATCAGCCCTGTCCGGAATATGTCCAAAAATGGCATTCACTTCTATGTAACAACCTTTTTCTTTTTTTTTTTTTTGTAATTTTAGCTAGAATGCTCTTTATGCAAGCCGATTCCACAACACAAGTTGGCCTTTGCTCTTGCACCACCTTTTAGCGGCTTTTTGGACTGAGTTATAAGCCTCGCATGAAGGTGTTTTCAGAAAATCACATTTCTGACCTCAGAAGTACAGTACTGGCACATGTGGAACTGGTGTTGTGTACCGCTAATCAAAGAACTCTTAAAAGGTGCTATCAGCTGCATTTGTTTGAGAAGCACTGCACTGTTTCTTTTAATGCGCTTTGTCATAGCAAGAGTTTGCAATAACTAGCAAGCTTGTGCACTTTTTTTGTGTCTTTAGTGTTTTCATTCATTTTCATCCGTTTAGCGCCCTATTCATCTATCTACTACAATCATGAACCAACTAGCTCAACAAGTTTTGTTCGCACTTTTAAAGCATGCGGTGCTTTTAGAGCCCCCCCCGACAGAAAACTGCCACGTGAACATGAATGCAAACTGAGCCAGTTTCACTCCAGCTCCAAACTATATTCTGCCTCTAGGCCATGGTCAAGCACAATGCTGCCACCTTTCGATGCAACGTGGTTACCAACAATACATTGACCTGCTTCAGCACATTCAAATTGGCCTCCCAACATACACCAGTGGCAGTCTTTTTATTATGCCTCAACTGCTAATTTGGGCAATATTCGTGGCAAACAATAAACAAGTGATTGCTCACCTATCGAACAAATTTTGGAAACATTTTAAAAATCACAGAATATCTATTTTCACTCGTTGGTCAATCAGGAGAGCACTAGGAGTGAACCTGCCTTGCTTCATATTCATGGCGTACCCAGCCCTGCTCAGGCATGGAGCTTCCGCCACAAGTCAGAAAAATGCTCCAGACCTGTAGCCAAGACTGGGCCCCCTCGCTAGGGTGAGGACAAGGCAAGCTTGCTTCTAGAAATAAACGTCACGCTTAACGACTCTGCATGGCTCACCGAATTTAGGAATGTATGCTTTGCACCCGGCGTCATGTATAGTGCAAAAATGCTCCCCACATGTGACAACCACATGTGATGGCCACTGACCCAGTTTTTGTTCACCATGACCAAGAAACACGACTGGGCGATTTTAGGGGACCTCTAGTTCCATCTGCCACTCAAATCTAGTTCCAACTGCACTCAAATTTCACCCTGGCTAAATGCCTTCGAAATGTGTAGTAGGTACCATGAGAACTACTGCGACGCGACCAGTAGCTCTGTGCAATGCGTGGTTATTTAGTTTCAGGCACTCAAAATAACGCCTTTGCAGATGACAAAGCACCCGCCGGCGTGTCGCGCAAACAGCCATTTAGCGGAAGTGACATGCCAGCCGTCCAGGCCGATTGGCCTGCCTCGCAGCAGGAGAATCCAGGAAACTCGTATTTCGCGCCGGTACGCCTGGCTTTCATGGCTCCAAAGAGGCTTCGTTAACCGTTAACATCATGCCTACGCGGTGTGCTGCTGTTGGAGCACACGATTAGTGTCGTGCTTACGGGACAAGCGCTCGCTTTTCTGCGTGCCTCCCACACCCCCGCATGCATGCGCTCACACTCTCCTCTTGGCTGGCCGAGCCGGCCGCGTCGGCCGGTCCGCACAGCTCGCGCCATCAGGCCCGGCCGTCTGGCTGCTCGCGCCGACGGCTGATACGTCACTTCCGCCTGCCCATAATGGCCGCGTTTTGCCCAGTTTCGTTTTCAAAATCGACGATTTTTGCTGGTCGCTAGTGGCGTAATTACGCACATTTTAGGCGTCATACTTCGTACATCGCGGTCTTTTTAGTCATACTATGCAGGAACAGTGATTTCGCGCGGTCGAAATTTTGAGTGCAGTTGGCCTTTAAAACACTGAAAACTGTTTTTGGTGCACATCTATATTACACCACTCATGCCCACACTGCATCACTGTAGCAAGATACTTTAAAGGTTTTCAATATTCCTTGCCTTTCTTCAGTTGAGAAAATGTTTTTCGCAGCTGGGATGGAGCTGAGTGAGTTACCAAAAACTAGTTCTTTCAAATTGAATAAATTTGTATTTTGCCTTCATGGCCCCTTCAATCAGATCTTGACTGCTAGCACTTGATGAATGTCCTTTCGTGTGTGCATCAGTTATTCCCTTAATAAATGGCATTAAGAGGGCCACGAGTCTCGATACATTTCTTTCACTCGATTACACTTGCCAGCATTGTTGCTTTTTTTCTGGCGATTTCAAATACGCAAATATTTGTTCAGTCAGTAAATTAGCTCCCAAGACGGTTAGGGACAACCATTCATTTTTTTCAGAAACAATATGAAAATAAGTGCCACTCAAAAAAACTGTAATCTGCATGTTTTTAAGTAGCACAAACACTGATGAGTGCAACATTACAAGCCGTTTCTTGATGCACCACTTGTAAGAAATTTTATAGCTCATTAAACTTAGATGTTTGATACATCTCTTCCACCAGAGTTATTTCAAGTGCCTGTTTTGTAAGCACAACAGCTAACTAGAAATGCCAGCATGTACACAGTGTAATAAATATCAAACAGGCTTGCTCTGTCTGCCCCTGTATATGTGTGTGCATGCACTCACTTTCACTGTAGCCAGACACATTGGCTGTTGCTTTCTGCAATGCTAAAAAAGCTAGGAGCAAATTTCTTTGGAAGACTACTGGGCCATGAAAAAATATAAAGCAAGTACGAGGAGCAATTCTTACCGCCTGTGGCTAGGAGGTCATCGACGACAACAATGTTTTTCCCAGCTGGCACACTTTCAACTTGAACCTCCAGTTCAGCCTTAAAAAAATAGCAAGCATAAATTATTCATTAGGCTTGACTGCAGGAAGACTTGTTGCTGCTGCTAAGCCTTCAAGCTCCCATGCAGTAGTGCATAGCATAGCCACTAGTGCTTAGAAAAATACTAGCCCCAAAAAATAAAATCTTGGTTTTATGCAGCAAAGGCACACCAGTGCTATGAGGCAGGCTCTAGTGTAAGGTTAGAGCAGTGGTTCTCAAATGGGGATCCTTGAGACATTTCAAGGGTTCGCGAAACCTTCCCCAAAACTCTGTCTTTCCTCACCCAATTAATTTCTCCCTTTTGCCAAACCTTGCTGCCAATGCAAAACTGTCTTTGCTGCATGACGTGTACGTTTATTTTTTCTCCACGTAGACTATCTTTTAAGGTTACTTTTTGCACAAAGCTCCAGCTATGCCAAAAAGCCTGACACACAAAAGGCAGCATGTAAGTGTTTGGGCAACTGTTAGCTACAATAGCAAATTGGTTGACAATATGACATGCATCAGCATAAAAGTTAGCTCCTAAAGGCAGATATTGAATATGTGTGCGTGACTTTAGCTGTATGTGCAAATTGTCTGACATTATGACACGGATCAATACACTAGTTCAGTGTGAGGATCTCCATCACTTTTGCAGCCCTAAAAGAGGTGTCCCCAGCACACTCATGTTTGAGAACCACTGGGCTAGAGGTTAATCTGAGGCACTTCGGAACCGATCATGTGCACTGAAACCCTGACACAGGGGCATTTTCTTTTTTCACCTTTCCCAGAAAAACCGTAATTGCGACCGGGAATTCAACCCACAAGTGGAATCGAGTTCACTAACTCAACACTATAGCCACTGAGTCATTACACAAGATAAGATGAAAAACCTCAATGTTTGCAACAAGGCTACAGCCTTCACAATCATTCCCCCATTGTCTTTAGACCTATCATGCGTATAATAAACTCAAGTCTTCGTTTCGAACAGGGAAGGAAACAAGAAGGTGCAGCAGCAATTCACCAATTTTTTCTTTTAATTTACCGATTATTTCTACCCGCAACTTGCTGTTTCAGTGAAGCAGATTTGAGGTCAAGCAGTTTTAATCTGGCAAATTTTAGTTGACCCCCCCCCCCCCCCCCCCTCCCCAATCATTTTTGCATTGTTCTGCATGTTGCCACTAAGCTTGCCAAGCTTGCCAGTTGAACATATCCATACTGATACAGAAACTGAAGACCACTCCAAAGTCAAAGTACTAAGCATTATCTTGGGCAGTTTGCCATCGGAACTTGCCAATCAGTCCCGCACTTGGTATTGCATGTGTATACGTACCGTGCCATACTCCAGAGTGTAGGCTTCAGTTCTGACGTCGCCAGGCAGCTTTCCTGCCTTTCGAACGGGCACGAACGGGACATTTAGGGCCAGGGCCAAGGAGGGCCCGAGGAGAAAGCCTCGTGCCTCAAGGCCAGCAATGGCGTGAACCTCACGCACAGTCTTGCGCACTTGTTCCACCAATAAATTCACCACTTTGTGAAATACATCCGGGTTTTGAAATAATGGCATCATGTCACTAGACAGCAAAAAGAAAAAAAAAGCACACATTAGAGGTACAGCAGCGCTCTTAGAAAGACACTAAGACACTGGTGTTTTCATTTCATGGCATGCATTAACTAGCACTGGTTTAGAGTGCACCCACTGCCAACACAGTGCATTAACTGCCAATTTGGCTCGAAAAGGGTGACAGGCTAGGTGTATACATGTATCTTCATTGAGGCCCACAAGACTGACATTCTGCTGCACTCCATAGCCTCCGAAAACAAGCACTTAGCAACACAACAGTCCCTTGTCACTTTTTCCAGGCCGGACTTAGTAAACACACACATAGCGCTACACAGCCTCCTTTTTTGTGTCCCATCTTGAGCGCTGTTTTCTTTTAGTAGACTTATTTTCAGTAAAAATTTTGACGCAATTCTAACTTTCACAACTACGAGTTTGTGCATGAGAACTAGCTTCTACTGCCCACAAAAATATTTGTTCTGTTTGATAGCGTATTACACTATACCTCACCAATGCCACCACTGATGAACCAAGGTGGTGTCCTTTTTCAAAACAAGTCCACTGTTTTTACAGAAAAATTTGCATAACTACTCGTCACAAAGTGTCAGCCTATATTTACTAAAAGTAGACTTTTAAGTATACTTTTCCTAAAAGTACACTTTTATCCAAGAAAAAGGCATATGCACAGGTTCATTCGCTGCTTCCTCTTTCAGCAAGCAACCACCTTCAAAACACCAACATTGTGAACAGCTTTTGGACAACTTGTGTGCTTTTTCAGTGTTTATTGACCACTCTGAATTGGCTTTTCATCCTGTGGTGTCTAGCACTGTTTTCATTGTTCGAGGTAGTGTATCTGTGCTAAATTTGGCACCTGAGGTAACTTTCGGTAAGATCAATGATTTCTTGACCCAGACTTGCACTTTGCCAGGGGTCACGCAGGCTGTGCTTGAGAGCCAAGCGGCAATAAGCCTTTACTGGCATTTGGTTCAGCGCACTCCAAGATAGTAAGAGGAACATTATCTTGTCACAGTTCCTCGCTACTTAAATCCTGCCACCCCCAATAGATTTTTTTTTTTGTGAACACTAACCAGAAGACTAGACAGTGCAAGTTGCCTCTTAACTGTTGAGGCGTCGATACAAGAAAGGTTGCTATATGTGTTGAAAAGAAAGGGATGCAAATGGTGACGCACATGTTAAAGGAGCCATGAAGACAAAATACAAAATTGGTTCACTGGAAAGGCTGCTTTGTCCTGATAAAAATGATACCGATTTCATCGCAAACTTCCAAAAAATAACGGAGATATTAAAGAAAACGTGTGGAGCTGTGGCAACTCGCTAGCCAGTTTCCAGCAACTTTTCTATGGCGTCACAGAATCTTGTTTGGGCGATTGACGGCGGCCGAACTAATCAATTGCCAGGACACATGACTGGGCGATTGTAGTGGGGCCGCTAGTTCTGTTTGATCGAATCACTTGAATGCTAACGTGCACCTAACCCACTGAGAATTATGTTTTCAGTGCTGGCCCATATGACGTCACTCGCGCCGATAACACGTCACTGTGGCGCGAAATTTGAAAGTTAAAAGTTCTTAAGTGTTTCTTGCGTTTTTATCGGTTAAAAAACGTCTTTCGTGGCCGGAATGGAGCTGAGTGAGGTGCTGAAGCCTAACTATTTAAAGTTAAACGAAGTTGTATTTTCTCTTCATGGACCCTTTAAAGGACAGAATAAGAAAAAAGGTTTCTGCTAGTATTTTACATTCACCACATCTCCCACAACCTGGAAAAATAACCACTCGAACCTTGTGAAAGCAGCCTTTTCCAACTATTTCTCAGGCCTTTATGAGCAAAAATAACAAACAAAACACATAAATAACAAGCAAAACACATAATTCTGCCTAATCAATCAACGACATTGCCCAGCTTCTCACGAGCAGAATATCATGCATTCCAGTCCACCGTCTTGTGGCCTAGTTTACACATCGGTCAGATCAACAGCTGCCTCAACAAGGGAATGGAAGAACTCAAAATGCACATGAGTGGCTTCCAGCCACCGAGGCATTTGTTAGAGGGATTGTGGAACTCCCGAGTCTTCCCAGGTTAGTACATTTTATAAAATTTTGACAAACTAACTCAAGAAAGCATTTAAGTGAACAAAACAAATTAATTTAGTGGCAGGCTCTTGAGAATGGCATCCATTCTGATCTCAGGCAACAAGGTGCACTTGTGACTCTCATTAGACACTAATGTGCCACGAATGTCAGCATGCATCCCTTCACTGCATCCTGCATTTCACTGTTACTGTTCTATCTTTTCTACATTTTGACGTCTACTGCTGCATTTTTGTTTATTGCGGAAGTTTGCTATTCAGCATAAGGGGAAATTAAATGTACAGATACACTCCGGATTTCCGAAGAAATCGGAGCAGGGGGCCATGATGTTGAACCTGTATCCATCGTACCAGAAACCTGTCAAGTAAATGCAGTTGATGGTTGGTGCTGCAATGCAGCCACTCTTTTGCACTCAGCATTCTCTTGTTTAATGAACTGTGCACAACCACCCACAAGCCCAACCAAACGTTTTAGCAAGTTAACTCCTCGCCTGAAACACAGATGTATTATGGAAGTTTCTTTTACTAGGAATAAAGCATAAAAAAAAATGGCAGGCTTTCGTGGTGTTCTGAGCAATGTAAGACTGGCAGGTTAACCATTGCAGGAAGCTTTACAAACAGCTTCGGTAGGGAAGAAATGACATTCCTTGAAGTCACGATCAGGGGTGTTTCATCCCATCCCACGGGAGTAAAGGGGCTGTGAAGACGACATACAACTTTGTTCAATTTCAAAGAACTAGCCTTTGGCAACTCACACAGCTCTAGTACATCTGTCTAGAGTGCTCAAACAACCAGCCCGCACGACGCTTACCAGTAACGCCTGGTTCGAGGTAGCATGCAACTGAGCATGCGTCGCCAAACTGATGACACTGCTCTCGTCTATATCGCCACGCCGGCCTGCAGCCGCGATCGCAAACGATCGCCGGTGAAGGCGCTGTAGGTGAAGTTCCTTCGCGCAAACATTTTGCTGGAACGCACGCCAAGACTTGTTACACATCGGCTTGGTTCCGCGGCCTGCAGTGCCTTCAGCGGCGATTGTTTGCAGTCGCGGCTGTGGGACGGCGTGTCGATAAAGATGAGAGCAGTGTCATCAGTTTGGCGATGCATGCACAGTTGCATGCTACCTCAAACCCGGCGTTAGCGGTAGGCGCTGTGCGTGCAGCGAAAAGCTGGCTGTTCGAGCGCTCTAGACAGATGTGCTGATGACTGTACAACCGCAAAAGGTGTTTTTTAACCGAAAAACGCAACATTGAAAAACTTCCAAGTTTCCTGCTACAGTGACGTGTTATGGGCAGGAGTGATGTAATATAAGCCAGAACTAAAAAAAATAGTTATCGGTGCATTAATTGCATGTTAGCATTCAAGTGATATGATTCAAGACACTGGAGGCCTCACTACAATCGTTCAGTTATGCTTTTTTGCAGTGGCTTATATCGGCAGCCGCCAGCTGCACAAACAAAATTGTGTGACATCGTAGAGAAATGGCCCAAAAGTGGCTGGGAGTCGCCACTGCTTGACATTTTTTCTCTTCGTCTGGTAGAGGCCTTCGTCATCTCACGCATTACCCTATGCTATATTAAGCAAGGGCGACTTGGCCAAGATTGACACCATGATCCGGAAAGACTATAAGCATGCTCTGAGGCTCCCTATTAGTACCTCGATCGACAGGCTTCTAAAATTGGGCCTACATAACACGGCCGCCGAACTAGTCGAGGCCCACCTCGCTAGCCAGCGTCTGCGACTAAGCACGACACCCTGCGGGAGGAGTCTCCTCACCAGACTGGGAATGGCATCCCCCGAAGAAAAATTGCAGCAATTACGCGACGTACCTCCAAAAATAAGAATAAACATTGACGTTGCACCTATACCCCGTAAAATGGACCCTACTCACCACGCAGGGAGAAGAGAATCAAGAGCGCGCACTCTCGACAAACGACACAGGGACTGAGACCGCACTGTTTACACTGACGCTGCCGACTATGCCAGAAGGGGAGCCATGACCGCCGTGGTTACTTCAACGGTGAACCACCTCACGAACATCACCTTGCCCTTCACAACCACTACCCAGGCAGAGGAAGCGGCCATTGCTCTGGCCATCTCCCAGACAAATGCGGATACCGTTATTACGGACTCGCAACAGGCTTGCCGAAACTTCCTTCGTGGTAGAATTTCCAAGACGGCTCTGGACATCCTGCTGCAAAAGCCACCCGAAAGAAAAGTGAAGATTCTTTGGACGCCAGCCCACTCAACTCTCCAGGGCAACACGACCGCCCACGACATCGCCCGAGATCTATCCCGCCAGGCGACATGAGGGTGTAGGTTAGAGACTGCGTGTCCGTTGGTTACATATCAAGACATAACGGGGTACTATAAGTGCCAAAGAATGATCTATCCCCCCGGTCATGAATCTCTAATCAAAGGGCAGGAGCACTGCCTCCAGCTCCTATAAACAAATACGTTTCCTCATCCGTCAAAACGCTCCATCCCACGCAGTACTTCCCGCTGTGCAAATTTTGCACGGCCCCGGGCACCCTGTACCATACGGTATGGGAGTGTTCGCAAACCCCAAAATTCAAAGAATAGCGCACCCTTCCCGTGAGCAGTGGGAGAAGGAGCTGTCCAGCTCCGGTCTCGGTTCCCAGCTTGGGCTGGTGGAAAGGGCCGTGGCGGCAGGGGTCTCGATTGGAGTCCTGGACTGAGGGCCCCACACCACATTACGATGCTGTCAATAAAGTTTATCCTCCTCCTCCAATTTGACTGATTGTGGGGTTGAACACACCGAAGCTACACCTGGGCTATGAGGCACCCCGTAGTGGAGGGCTCCGGATTAATTTTGACCACCTGGGGACCTTTAACGTGTGCCAAAATATCGACAGGCAGGCGTTCTCACTTTTGCCTCCATTATACAAGCAGCCAGTGCAGCCGGAATCGAACACGCGCCCTCGTGCTCAGCAGCACAACGCCTTAGCCACTGAGCTACCACCGTGGGTACATCATATATTTTCGTTAATACACAGCTTGCTTGTGAGTTCACCACAGCCCTTTCTTGAGAACCACTCTCCGCTTTCTCAGTGCTGGCTCAAGGTGACAGCGGCAGACAAGTTCACAACCTCCTACCATCTTATCAGTGCTCCGACATGGCAGCTGCAGTGACGTCCCCACAAGCTACAAATATCTCGATTATTTGTTTTAAGTTTGAGATAACATTGGTAATGTTATAGGTAGGAAGCAGTCTTTTAAATTAACCAAACTTGTAGTTTGTCTTCATGGCTCCTTTAAGTCCGCTCCCCTCTCACGTGAGAAGCCGAGTGGGAAACTGGTGTGAGATCCTCCTCTTCATAAGAGTCACAGGCGTGTCATTCCGCTTACCACGAGGAATATTTTTTTACCTGCACAGGCCCCGCCACATCAAGCCTGCACTAGTGTTGGGGGAGGGCTAAAATAACAACTCTACCGTCGTGAAGATAGTAAAGGGGAGCAGGATCCTGATCAATACCCCTCGTGAGTGACCTGGATGCAGGGACACAAGCGGTCGTTTCTGTTGACTACGTAATCTCACCAGCGTTAGAAATTATAAACGCAGTTAGAAGCACCGGAGCTCCCCGAAAAACATTTCCAGTTCGTTTTTTACGGAACGCACTGTTCTTCTTGGCACGGTTTCATGAGCTAAAGTTATCTAAGAAAGGGCTCCGCAACTTGCGAGATTCTAGAACCAATAGCGGTGACCATTTTAAAGCGGCCTCAATCGACAGCTGTGCCGATGGTTGAACGAACAGGCAAAACAGAAATAAACCAGCGAGTCGTCTTCACATTTTACCTTTCTAACAGGTGACCTTGGCGTTATCACCGATAACGGGAATCTTGAACACTCGCCTGTTGCAGCACGTAGAACATTTAATTTGCGAACTTCAAAGCCAACAGAATAAAGTAAACGCAGCTAACAGTGAAACATTTCAGCCTGATCCCGCGACAAAGTCACCTGATGTATTATCACAGAATTAAAGCAACACAACAGTTAAAACTGTTTAAAACCTTGCATGATTCAGACGCTTACCGGTATATGATGCCCTTCTTAGGAAAGTCGGGGTAAGTTTTGATTTTCGAACGTATTTCTTCAATGCTGCGATCCATTGTAGCCACGCGACTTTACGTAGAAGGGCTCTCTAACACACCAACACAATGTGAAGTTGAAAGCATAAACGTTTAAATGTTGCAACTTGGTAGCAACACGAGGATAGAGTGAACTAGAACAAGGGAGTGTCCCGAGCGGCGGCGCCACAGAACAGCCGAGCCACTCCGGTTGGCGTCGACACCGCGAGGTGGCGCGACTGCGTCCTGAATTTTAGGGACCTTACTTTCGCAGCTGGTCTGGCCGGTCTGGCGCAGTGAGACGTTCTGTGGTGAGACTACGCGTCTGGCCTTGCACTGTCATGTTCTCGCGTTCTAGGGTGCCGCCGTCTTTTCGGGCTCCAATAAAGTCTACTACTACTTCCCTTTCGGCTTTCAAAGGCATTCAGAAGCTAAGCAAGATTCTAAACGACCAAACGGGATTTTTGCTTTACTCCAGGTCGAGCACAAGAACTGTGGCCTCGATATGGTGGGCCGTTCCGCTATCCGCAATTTTGATTCACTTCGAGCTTTATATCTGGTGCGGGCGATTCTGAATGTCAATAAACTGTTCAGCATGGACTGTTGGTCCCTGCACAGGGCAGAGCATCGTGGTTCTAAAAACACGTTATTGCTCGTATAGCAGCATTGAGAGCGACAAATTTTTTAGCCCTGGTGTTGCAGTCAACTCTGATGTATTATTCGGCGCATGTGCGCAAATAAGCACGTTGACACCCCCCCCCCCCCCCTCACCCCCAATCTCCTAAAAGAAAGTTTAACCCCGCCGCATAGCACAAAAACGAAACTAACTGCTGCTTGCTTGCCAATATGGTATGGAGTCTTTAAGATTTTTCAGAGATCAGAGGTGCTATCATGGCGAAAGGCAAATTATTTTGTAGTTATTTCTTGTTATAATTACTATAAAAAAAGAACAGTACCTAACTAATGTTAACACTTACATGCAATGCTACATGTTAAGCAAAGTTGTGTACAGCTATATGGCCCAGCTTCACCTTTTTCGAACCCGATTGCAATTTTTATAATATACATACAGTGGACGAGATAGAACAAATTACCTTTTAGTGTACTGTCACAGTTTATTTCGCAATTTGGTCCAGTACTACGGGCATTTACCTAGTTTAGCGTACTTTGCAGATTGCCGTCTTTTTGCATTGCTTCTGTTGATGCTTTTGATGTAGAAGTGAATGCAGGTCGTGAGGTAAAACGCACCTCTGCTGCAACAGCCTTACAATGATCACTGCACCCAAGTTCACACTGCTGCTTAGCCTTCACCACACTCAAAATGTCAAGGATGCTATCCCAATGAAGCTCAAGAAGACTGAAGCATTCAGTGAACGCGTTCTCCATGTTTAGCACAAACCTGTGCAGAACGGCCTGTACACAAAGTGGAGCTCGCACACTGCAGCCGACAATTCTGTGAGGGGCTTGTCCTAATAGTGACAAATACGTTTCCCCATCCAGTCAGGATGCATCTGTTGGGCCCTACGTTGTTCGCACTGAGGAAAGACGTGGATGGTTGAGTAGCCGGCCAGATAAAAGGTGTATTTGACTGCACTCACTGAACTCATTCAGGCGGTGCAGCACTCGCTTCCTCGATTTTTAAGGGCATTAAGTGCGCGGGGCCCGCACTATTCTCCTTGATTTATAGACGGTGAAGAGATTGCAGGATGAGTTCTCATTGCGAAAGCGGGGACAGCGAAAGGGACACACAACACAGGCGCTATCTGTCAATTAATGCATCGACGACAGTGTTTGACAAGAACAACAAAAAGAGGGGCGAACAGAAGAGAAGAAAAAAAAAAAAAAAAGAACAGAACAATGTCCCCCTTCTCCTCCCACTCGTGATAACAGGAGTGGGTGGGTTAAAAAGGGATATTGTTATTTTCCTCCCCTCCCCCTCTTTATATCGTTCTTCTCAAGTATATATTGTCGTTGGTGCAATCGATACTTTAGTTGACAGATAGCCCTCGTGTTGTGTTTTCCCTTTGCTGTCCCCATTTTCGCATTGTTTTTATGTTTTGCCCAACCAGTCGGGCACCAACTTGCAGAAACTACTCACTAGATATGCTAACTTTATTTAGCTTTAGGTTATATGGAATTTTGAATAGCCTATTTAGAATTAGCTTGTTTAGAAATATTTAAAATGGTTCCCAGACAGTTTATCAAACGCCGTTTTATCGAAAAAATGCCCGTTTTATCGAAAGCTGTTTTATCGAATGCCGTTTTATCGAACCACCTACGTCCGTTTTATCGAAAGTGCGGCTTGGCGGCTTTCATCGTACTTTTCGGGGTTTATTTTGTTTGACTGGCCATGGCATTAACCCACCCTGCAGTTATTTTCAATCTACATTGTCTCTGCCGTGCATTACATACAAAAACCTGCTTATATATGTTGACGCATCTCTCCCGTGTTTTTTATCACCTTTGTTTCATTCGATTTTTCTTAATTTTTCTGCGTCTTCATTGATTGCACTCAAGCATGTATGTACCCCTTGTTTATATTATAGAGCGATAGAGAGAGAGACAGAGAGAGAGAACGCCTTTAATGAAGGCTGAAGAGGTCAGCCCCACTAACGGTAGGGCTTGCTACTCCAGATGGGGTGAATACAGTGAGGTGACAGCGAAAAATAGAGAGAAAAAGAAAAGGAAAGAAAGAAAGGGGAGTAAGAGGAGAAATGCACACATATACAAATTGTACATGCTCAGAGAGTTCACAGAACCTCTTCTAGCCCTGTTTCCGCAAGAAAAGTAAGCAGTGTTTTTGTACCCAGCACTGCTTCCTCACGATTTCGCCAGGGTCCAAGGAAGTGTGAGAGTTTCAGAGAACATCCGCGTCGTAGTCGCACAAGCGCTTTCGACGCTGTTTCCCGCTGACTGGCATATCGCGAGCAGTGGCTTAAAATGTGCCTGATGTTGTCGGTAGTAGAGCACACTGTACACAAGGCGACTCTACCCAGCCCAGCTCAAGGAGGGACGAGGGTCTTAAAACCAACGTTTTTATTTATGGGTAGAAACTTATGAAAATTTGCACAGGGATGTGTTTTTCTCTGTAGATTTCAAATATGCAATTATATTTGAGCTGGTGCTGTTAGTTCAAAAGTTATCATACAGAGTCTAAACCGCAATTAGGTAATTTCTTACGCAGCTTTAATGAACTTTCGCATTGCATTTTGTCGCTTTTAATTACATGAATGGATAGCCAGAGAGTTCCCATACCCGATGACATTCTTCGTCTTTCTCTAAAATCACGGCATCCTAAAAAAATATGTCAAGTACAAAAGATGGCAGTATTCGATATTTTGGCTCATCAAAATAACTGCAAGTAATTATTTATGCGTAGCCTAAACTGAAAAACTAAGAATGTCATCGGCTGCCTCAGGCTGTACTAAAAAAATGGTACCAAGATTGACCTTATGAAGCAAAAAGAAGTTTCCAAAAAGCTGCGTAAGGCTGAGGGAAGTGACCAAAAATATGAAACTGAGAAAACTGCATTTGAAGTTTGGCCATGTGTTATGAGATGAACCATCAGTAGTGTAGCTTCAAAATTTCCCAGTAACAAAGACATGTTCTTCCCATTTTCAAATGTGTCTTTGGATTCCAAAAATGTCAACTAGAACTGGAGATACAAAAGGCCAAGTAACGGACCCCATCAGGAATTTAGCAAAATTTATCGACTTCGAATCGGTTGGCATTTTGCTAGCGTTGTGAAATCTGGTGGTGTCTTGCTGGCGTCGTGAAAACTGCAACAGTCCTTCGTAAAGTGCCATCATCTATTACAGTGCACTGTGGTACCCAGAATATTGGGTACGGCAAAAGTGTGAGGGTGAAACTTGCTTTAGGTGCCCCCCTTTTCTTGTTCTTTGGTGAGGTTATTTCATTCGCGGTTTTTATGCTGGAAGTTTGAGAGGATACAGGGGCGGGACACTGCGCAGTGCGTTTTCCGCAAATGCATCATGTTGTTGGCCCTCAAAAGAGCCTTTTGGGGAAAATAAATGTAGCCGAAAGGCAAACTTTCTTGGCCTATGGGGATAAACCCATAGACGCCTTCTTCCTTCAAGCCGGTCATGGTGCGGCTATCTCCATCGGACATCACGGTTGTGTACCGCAGCCCATTCTTGGAGAGCGAGCGCTTGAACATTATCAGGGCTGCCTCTACCTCCATGCGTCCTGCACCACAGTCAATGTTTCGCTGGCACTCGTGGTCTGCCAGCCAATCTTCGTAGCCCTCATCTGAAGCTTTGGGTCCGATGGCGCAACCTAAGCAAAAGTTATACAGGACTACATGATCAATCACCAAGCCGGTGTACACTTCAATGATGCAGCCCACTCCAATGTGTGACGACTGTCCCCTTGTCATCCACGTGCCATCAAACATCACATCTATGTTGTTTGGCAGCTGACCAAGGTCCGAGTACAAGTCCTTGACGGCACGCACACTATCAGCTTCAGAGGCTGCTGCAGTGTCCTCGCAAACCTGAACCACTTTCCTCAAATGCGCTTGGAATGTCTTGTGGTGCAGGCCTCCGTGGGACAAGTTCATACCAGCACAAAAATCTGACAGAGCAGTCACCCCCTTCCCGATGCTTTGAATACTTTTCAAAGCCCTCATATTCACTTCAAAGGGAGTGATATTGCCAGATCCTTCGGTCCTTGGTGGGGAAAAACGTTCCACACGGTGTTCACAAACCAAGCACGTCACCTCGAGCTTCACGGCGAGGCCGTACTGCCGGTCAGCCTTCCTCAAATCCGGCGGCGCCAGCCCGCACTTGCCGCACCTGACGTGCGCAAAAAGGTCCTTCAGCATTGCAAAATCCACTAAGACAAAATCTGTGCCGGATTCTTCCTCTGAGTGCGCCAAATCCACTTCAAGGAGGTCGAATTTCTGCTGCGTTGCTGACTTGGTCTCCATTCCGCGCTTGACCTCGTCCGCGTGTTCCGTACGCGCGGCGATCTCCTCCGCCGTGTAATACCTCGTGTCAAGCCGGCAAGACGTGCTTGGACCAGGTATGGATTCCGGAGGTGGTTGGTCAGGCGATGGGGCCGGCGGGGCAATACGAGGCGGCGAACGATTCTCATCCGGCGGAGTCGAGCGGCCCGAAGTCGCACCACGGGACTTTGGGATAGGCGGACGACGCTTTCGCTTCCCGTGCGCATGACGGGTCGTCTTCTTCAATCGTACGTCTCCTGGCATCAGTCACGAAAGTACGCGATGGAAGATTTAGAAGACACTGTAAAAAAAAAAAACTGCTTTAAGCGAGCGCTGCGCCAGAAGAGCGGACTCCGTCAGACGCGCGTAGCAGACGCCATGATGGCGACCGCCATGACAGCAGTCGCGCCGAACAATGGGAGGGATCGTATGGCGAACTCAAACCGCGCGCGCCCGCTCTAGCCAATCGGCGGCCGAGAAGGTGCCTTCGGAAAACTGGCAATGGCGGTCGTTCTACTCAAGCGACGCCATTTTGAGATATCGCAAAATGCGCACAAAGAAACAAGCTTCAAAACAAGACCAAGATGGCGGCGATCGGTCGGCTGCTTGGCCCGCGGGGCGCGCGGGAATTTGAAGCAACTTTTGCCCAATTCGGGGCATTTCGTGCCCCCCGAGGCGTTTCAAAACATGGTTTTAGAGTATTTCCCGATGGAATTTCGCGTTGATATTTTGAAGGCAGGTGCTTGAAGGTACAATAATTCCAAAAATTTGATTTTCTCAAAATCGATATTTTGGCCATTTTTGACCATTCTAAGACCCAGCTTAAACAAGAAGCTTCGGGTGTATGCAACATTAAGTCGCAGCCAGTGTAACACGCCTTCAGTGCGCTTTGGCAGACCCCGTGGATACGGGAAATCGCACTGAGGGTCTATAGCATGAAGAGGCGCATAACTGCTCAAAGGATCCTGCCAAGCCGGCAGCTGGAGTTGCCATCCTAGGTCGATTGCAGCTGCTTTGCTATTCTCGTTTGAAAACGGGATTCCAACGGTGAAGTTGAGGTCGTGGGCTTCTCTGGCGACCGCATCGGAGATCTTTTTGCCCGTTATACCAGAATGACCTGGTATCCACTGAAGGAATATTTCATCTCCTTCGCGCACCGCACTTGAAAATATTTCGTTCATATCGCAGACAAGTTGATTGCGAGAATCAGGCGGCTTATTTAGTAGTTGCAAGGCTGGACGGGAATCGGAAAGAATTACCCACCGCCGAGCGGGTCTTCCGCTTATGTAAAGAAGTGCTGCTCTGACAGCTGCTAGCTCAATTGCCGTGGAGGATGTTCTGTGGCTGAGCTGTTCTTTAATGGACCGTCCCGCTGACGGAATCCATACGCCGATTGCCGAAGACGCCGAAATCACGGATCCATCCGCGTACACTTGGATGTGGTCTGGATAACGGGTTTGGATATGCTCCAAGACAAAATATGTCAAGGCAGATGCGGGCATCAACGACTTTTTGCCTATTCCAGGTAGAGTGGTGCACACAGCCCATGCCGCGTACAACCACGGGGGAGTAGCAGGCAGCTTGGGTCGGAGGTAATTAGATGGCAGGACGTGCACCACGCGAGATGCAGAAGCGGCAGACAGTGGATGAGCAAAGCATCGAGAAACATGTCGAAGGCCAGTACAGAGCAATTCTTGTGAACGGAGAGTGGTCGCAGAAAAGCACCTTGCCTCACGCAAGGTTCCTATCGTGGAGGTGCATTTTGGAAGGCCCATACGTGTTCGCAGTGCTCGAGCTTGCAAGCCTTCCAGAACCTTCAAGTTCGTCCTGGACACAGCATGTAAAGCTGGAAGGCTATATCGCAAGAGGCCTACGAAAAGCGCTTTGTACGGTCGCAAGAGTGCTGACACTGAGCAGCCCCTGGTGCTTCCTGTCATCATCCGCAAAACGTGAACGAACGAAAGGAGTCGCTCCTTTAGCCGCCTGATATGGGGAGCCCCGGTCAACGAACGGTCAATTGTAATGCCTAGAAATTTGTGATTGCACACATAGGGTATCTGCATGCCATTTATCTCCAGTGGGTATCGAGATACATCGCGCTTGGTGAATGCCATGGCAGCGCACTTCTCAGGAGACAGAAGCAGCCTGCAGCTGCTGAGGTATTTTTCAATGGAGAACAGAGCCTTCTGCACTTTTGCTCGTATGAGTCTGTGGTTCCTGCCCGAAGCCCAGATGAAGATGTTGTCAGCATACACCGAGATGTGAATTCCTTGAGGTAGTACCTTTGTGATGCGGATGAGGCATATACTTAACAGTGTCGGGCTCAGAACACCACCTTATGGGACACCCTGCGTGATGGCATGTCGTGTCGTGTCACCGTCTTTGGTTGTCATGTAGACATACCGATCCTTTAGGTAATCACCGATCCAGGCTTGCATTCGGCCTCGAAGTCCTACAAACGCCACCTCCCTTCGAATTGCTTCGTGGGAAACACTGTCAAATGCTGCCTTTATATCTAGGAAGACCGCAATGGTGAACCTTTTCGCAGCCTTTTGTGCACGAACATCTGTTACCAAGGCGATCACATTGTCAATGCTGCTCCTTCCTTGCCTGAATCCTGACATCTCTGGCGGGTAGACATTCCTGTTTTCGAGGTCCCAGACAAGCCGCTGTAGTACCATTTTTTTTCCATTACCTTACCAATGCAGCTTAATAGAGCAATTGGTCGGTAAGAGTTTATGTCTGTGGGGCATTTTCCCGGCTTGAGAACCGGTACCAGTCGGGCAATTTTGCAGCTTGCCTCAACACAGCCAGTCTGCCACGATGCGTTGTATATACTCAGCAACTGCAGAAGAGCCTTGTTGCCGAGATGTCGCAGAGCCGAATAGCTAACTCCATCAGGCCCAGGCGAGGTGGACAAATTAACAGATTTTAACGCTGCAGATAGCTCATTGATGGTAAAGGACTCATCCATCATCACAGCATTCGTGGTAGGAAGCCACTCGGTCAACTGCGCGGGAATCAGAGAAGGCCCAATTCTTCTGCGACGTCTACTTCACTGACTCCACGCTTGAGGGCGACTGAAGAAAATGGGTGAATCTGACTGGGTGGGGCTCCCAGGCTGCTGGCTGCGGAATACCTGCCATATGCGTATCAGTGGCTTGCGTGGATCTAATTTAGAACAAAACTGGGCCCAGCGGTTTTTGGCAAGCGTGGCCATGTGCTTTTGAACGCGCTTCTGCGCGCGCCTGGAAGCTCGGATGTCCCCTGGCAGTAGGGTTTTTCTGGCCCGGCGCTCGGCTCTCCGGCGAATAGCGCGAAGACGTTCATAGTCCCCAAATGTAGACCATGGCTTGGGAAGTAGACTTTGCCGTGTTGATTCTGATTTGGCCCGACCAATGGCAACGGCGAGCTCCTCGCTTGTTGAGAAGGCTCCAGCATTATCTTCTGATAGGTTTTGGTAGGTGTCCCAGTTCACACAGTATGACTTCCGCTTAGACGGTCCTCCACAAATTCCTTCAATTATTGTGTATGTGGGCACGTGGTCGCTACCAAACCTTTCAATATCGGAATGCCAGGACACGGACGGCAGCAGGGAAGCAGTGGCCATAGTGACATCCAACACACTTGAAGTTTTGCCGCGGAAAAAATGTGGGACATCCAGTGTTTAACACGTCCAGGCCCGCTTCGTTGGCAACACGGAGCAAACTGCTTCCCCTTGATGTAGTCTTTGTGCTGCCCCAAGCTGGGTGGTGTGCATTGAAATCACCTGTGAGCAAGTGCGGGGGAGGTGTAGTGGACAAAATATCTTCCAGGAGCTTCGTGTTGAATTTTGCCCTCGGTGGGACGTACCCGGTTATTATGGTGTAGGTTGCACGGCGATGCTTTACTGTTGCTGCAATGTATTTGTTGGATGCGTCTTGTGCGACAGTGTGAAGCGCAAGGGTCAAGTCCTGACGAATTCCGAATAGCACTCTGCTCTGGTCGCAGGTCGTCGAAGACTGACGGTGTGTACCCCGACAGACGAATATCCGATCGCAGGCGGGATTCTGAGACGGCAATGACCGGAAATTTATGCTTGTTAACTAGCTGACGCAGGTCGGACAAGCGGGAGCGCAGACCACAGGCATTCCACTGAAACACAGTTGCCCGATTTCGAAGAGTTTGCATGAGCACTGATTCGTTACTCCCGAGATGGTTTACAGCCATTCCCGTAA
This sequence comes from Haemaphysalis longicornis, assembly GCF_048455015.1. Classification (NCBI taxonomy): domain Eukaryota; kingdom Metazoa; phylum Arthropoda; class Arachnida; order Ixodida; family Ixodidae; genus Haemaphysalis; species Haemaphysalis longicornis. The sequence continues at coordinate 402,345,346 of NW_027526203.1, forward strand.
GAGCGGAGTAATGGTGTTTAGGAGGGTTAATATGGCTTGAGCCACAGGAGACGAAAAAGGTGCTAGGATTGAACGCACAGCTTCAATGAGCGTAAGAAGGGAGGAGCTTGAGTTTGCTGGCGGCTCTTTGTTGGAACGACCCATGCGCAATTGGTGGGAGCGTTTCCAGGCAGGCTGCTGTGGGCCTGCGGGCCGAGCAGGACTCTGAGGAACTTGGTCTGACGACTGCGGTTGTAGCGGCGGAAAGTCAGTAACGTCAAAGTCCATATCCTCAGACACTGGCTGACTTGGCTCCTTTGTGTGAATCTTGCTCGCGTTTCGCTTCCCAGAGCGTTTTTATGCAGAAATGCATTATAGTCGGGGGTTATCGTGCGTCCCTTGGCCGGCGTGCGCAGCACGTCTGATGATGATTGTGGCATGATGCCCCTAGGGATTGGCCAACCAAACAATCCATCACGAGATAGCTTCGCGTTCAACCACCATCTTCATCTTCCCGTAGGGGAACCGCTGAAGAAGAAGAAGGAGAAGAAGCCAAAGCTGCCAGCGTGTCTGCCAGCGTGGTCGCTTGCTTCTAAGCCGCTTGGTTTTTCGCTTTCCTGGTTCAGGTGATCGGCCAACCTTCAGGCAGATTAGCGGTTGTTTGCCGTCATTCTTTTGGTCTTCTTTTCTTCCAGGTTGCTGGTTTCCGCGCCTGGATGTCTTTTGAGTCTCCTGGCCAGGGGAGTTCCCCCTGGGCGGCCTCTATTCGTCCGCAGGACGTGCAATTGGAAGCCCTAAAGCGCAGTGGGGTGGGCAGCATCCCCGTGGCCCTGGTGCCAGTAAGCGGCGGATTCATCCGGCTGAAAAACTCGCGGGCTGTACAGGAGGCACTTCGAGCGGCTACTGAGAAGTTTGAGCACATTACGGAGGTTCGCCCGTTCGGCAAAGGTGGCGTCTTGTGCCGATCGTCAGACGAGACCTGTGTCGCTGACCTCTTGAAATGTACAATGTTTGGCTCTGTTCAGGTGAGTGCATTTATCCCCCCTCACCTTGCTTGCGTGAAGGGCATCGTTCGAGGTGTTGATGTTCAGATGACACCTCAGGAGGTACTAGAGCAGTTTTCGGTCGCGGGAGTCACGTCAGTTTACCGTTGCAGCCGTGCTGTAGAGAAAAACAGGGTGCCAACAGAATCTGTCATCGCTACATTTGTAGGGACCGCATGTCCATCGGAGATTCAAGTATGGCCACTCATTTACCGTGTGGAACCTCTCTCTCCTCGGCCACTTCAGTGCCACAGCTGTTGGCGTTTTGGCCACACATCCAGGGCGTGCAAATCGTCTCCCCGGTGTCGCGCATGCGGTGAGAGCCATTCTGTCGAGCTATGCACTGCCCAAGATGCCAAATGTTGTTTGTGTGGAGCGGCACACCCAGCTGACTATTCTAATTGCCCTGCTAGAGCTCAAGAAGTCCAAGTGGTTGAGGTCATGGGTAAGCGTCGCTGCTCGCGCGGGGATGCTGTTGCCATTGTCAAAGAAAGGACACATGGGTACGCTGGAGTTACTGCCAAACAATCTCCATCACTCGCTGACGCAGCCGTAGTCAGTACCATTGTTGCCGCGGTGGCAAAAGCGGTTGCCAAGATCCAACAGCCTTCCCTCGCTGACCCAGCTTTTGCTTCCGTGGTTGCGGCGGCCGTTTAGAAAAGTGTCACTTCAGTTATCACCCAGTTAACTTCCAGCATAATCGAGTGCGTGTCCCGCACAGTGGTGACTCAGCTGGCGCCATATTTGCAGCCCGCTCCGCTTTCGTGTACCTCTTCTCCCCAAGTGATCCAACAAGTTTCCACCGCCCCTGAAGGTCCGCTGCTCTCAGCAGCTAATCTTGCCTCGGATTCAGTTAAAGTCTCGTCTACTCTCACTACCTCTGTGCGTGGATCCGAACATCTTACTTACGCTGAGGCTGGTACTTCGTCTGATCGTGGTGCTACGGCCGACACAGACTATTTGCCCCCCCTTTCGCCCTCTTCAGACTCGGACATGGAGCTTCAGACTTGGCCCATGGAGACTGTAAATCAGTCTAGTAAGCGTTCCGGATCACCTAGTACCGAAACCCTGGAAGTGCAGCCAAAAGCAAAATCCAAGAAAGGTAAATCTGTTTCAAAGCCCAAGGGTCAGATATTAGAGGCTGCAGTTGCTGCAGCCGGTCTCTCTGAATCATAGGGGTTCTAAAAGTTATTCAGTGGAATTGTCGCTCTGTTTCGGCAGGCTTTGCAGATTTACTTTGTTTGTGCTCCCAATTTTCCCCAGACGTAATTTTGCTACAGGAAACCTGGCTTAGAAGCAACCAGGAATTTGGTCTTTATAATTACCGCACCTTTCGGCTAGACAGACCAACCCGAGGTGGTGGTCTGTTAAGTTTGATATCTACAAAGTTTGCTCATAACGCGAAGGTGTCCTTCCAACTTCAACGCTCTGACTGTGAAATTTTAGTGCTGGAATTGAAGCTACCTGGTTGCCTCCCTTTTTCATTAGCCAATGTTTACTTTCCCAGTGGCGTCGTTGATTCTGAACCCCTTGATTTGGCTATTGCTTCGGCTGTACCTCCAATTATCTTTGCAGGAGACTTTAATTCCCACCACGTTACTTGGGGCTTCCGGACGGATTCTTGCGGTAATCGCTTGTTGGATTGGATTACAGATAACAACTTAACATGCATGAATTCGGATTCTCCAACCTACTTTAAGGGACAAACGCAATCTGTTTTGGATTTAACTATATCCTCTCGAGGTGTTTCAGTGCCTTCTTGGTCGACCATTGATGGCGGGTCGAGTAGTGACCACATCCCAATAGTTTTTGACATCGGGTGTCCCATCCGTTTAATTAACCGCCAAAGCCGATCTTTTGTCAACTATAAAAGGTTTCAAATCTCTCTGAAGGAGTCCTTGTCCTCTCTGGTCCCACAAAACGAAGCTGAATGTGCGACAGGCCTTTGTTCTGCCCTTTCCACTTCAGCTCAGTCGTCATTATTTGAAGTGATGTCGAAGAAGTCAGTGTCGCCTAGTCCCTGGTGGGACGAAGAGTGTTCGCGCAGCTTTAGACGTAGAAAGGCAGCCTGGAAGAAACTTTGCCAGAACTTATCCCCGCTTAACTGGTGCAACTTCAAATATTTTTCAGCGGTATTCAAACGCGCTGTTTCCAATGCTAAACAGACTTATGACACAGATAGATCTTTGAGTCTCTCCAAGCCTAACAATAAGCGTGCGCTTTTTCGCTTTCTTCGATCGCGGAAAGCCGTACCCTGTCCAGATAATACAGACTCTATGGTGCTATCTCCAGGTGAACTCTCAGAGTCCCTAGAGTCGATAGCTGATGGGCTTCAAGCTCGTTTTTCATCTTCCTTAGCGGTGTCCTTTTCCCCGCCAGACGTGGCAGACGACTTCATAGAGGTAACGCTCTCAGAGCTCGCTGATGTCATGACTAAATTAACTGCTGCAGCTCCTGGCCCAGATGGCATTACTACTGAAATGCTGAAATTATTATATGATGAAGCTCCGAATCATTTACTTAACATGATCAATTATTCTATTAGACATGCATGGATCCCCGATGTCTGGCGTCTCGCCAAAATACTTCCTGTACTTAAGAATGCTGGTCAGGGCCTCTTGATTGAAAACATCAGGCCTATCGCGTTGACATCGAACGTGGTTAAATTAGTCGAGCGGATTTTGCAGCAACGCATAATGCAATTGGTGTCTAGTTCTAGAATCTTTAGCCCGAGACAAATTGGTTTCCGCCCTGGGTGTTCCATTTGGAGTGCGCATATTGACCTTGAAAGCCGGATTAAACTAGCCCGTCGCACTAACCAGTTTTCGGCTCTAGTTACCCTAGATGTAGCAAAAGCTTTTGATAGCGTGGAATACCCTGTGTTGTTGTCCCGGTTACAAGTCCTAAACTTCCCAAGGTACATTATAGCTTAGATTTGTGAATTTCTGAAGGACAGGCAGTTCAGTTGTGTTAAATTTAATGTTACTTCCTCACAGCGGCCACAGTCTAGGGGCGTTCCGCAAGGGGCGGTCCTTTCCCCTGTTCTTTTTAACATCCTTGTAAGCGATATTCCGGTGGTTTCTGGTGTCTCCACATATGTATATGCCGACGATGTTGCATTTTTTGCATCAGCTCCTGACATTCAATCACTTTACGCTTTAATGCAGTCATATCTGAACCTCATTGCCTCCTGGTTGGACAGTATTTGTCTCTCTTTGAACGTCAACAAATGTTCCTTATTAGTTTTTCCGATCTCAGGCCCTGTTAACATTACGCTCAGTTACCGGCAGTGCATAATTCCTCAGGTTCCTTCCTTAAAGTACCTTGGGATAATTTACACCAGTGAACTTGACTGGACCCCACATATTGCCCTCATTGAGGCCAAAGGTGCACGTGCTGTTGGGATGTTAAGACGTCTCAGTCATAGAAAGAAGGGAATGCGCAGAGAGACCCTTCTTATGATATACAGGATGTACGTTCGCCCCATTTTAGAGTTTGGGTGCGTGTTATTCGCTGGGTCCGCGGCGTATAAGCTTCATCGTCTGGTTATTCTGGAGCGCCAGGCTCTTCGCTGCTGCTTAGGGTTGCCTAAGAATGCAGCAAATGCAGTTGTCTACTTGGAAGCGCGCGTTCCTCCTCTGCTTAATAGGTTCCGGACACTGACTGTTGAAACTTTTCTGAGAGCTTATAGCTCTGAGGTGAACAGGGAGCAGTTTATCTTTATTGTAGAACCAGGTGCGTTTATGGTGCACCAATGGCCCAAGTCCTCATGTCCACAAAGCACTCTGGTACAGAGCCTCCTTTCTCCGTTGGGTGTAGCAATAAATCAGGTTATTCCATATAGAGACAGGAGTTCTCCTCTTTTTATCAATTTCCAGAACATTTTCCCCAAAAATGCTAAACTTTTACCAGCCCGACTGCTCAATCGTCTTCTCGAAGGTTATTTGGCCTCCATGCAGCCAGGTGCTATAATATATACAGATGCCTCTCAACGAGAAGAAAAATCCGGTATAGGAATATTTTCCCTGTCCCTTAACTGGTCCTTTTCGGTTCGTCTGGTTGATTTTATCCCGATATTCTTCGCGGAATTCCTGGCAATTGTCCTGGCGCTACGAAAGCTGGATGTATCAATTACATCTCCAATCATAATTTCTGATTCTTTTTCTGTATGCTTAGCCCTTTCTTCCCCTAAAGACACTCCTCTTCTGCGGACGTTTCGGTCACTCCTGCCACCTCACTTCACTGAAATTAACCTTCTTTGGGTTCCTGGTCATGCGGGGATCATATTCAACGAGACAGCCGACTCTCTAGCAAGGATAGCACTTTCAGGTCCTGTAGTAGACGTCGTAGAGCCGACACCATTAATAACAGCAGCTAGGTACCGTAGGATGCTGAAACTCCGAGAACAGCAAGAATCGGTTTTACTGTCATTAAGTGAATTTAATCATCTTAAATTCTCATGGAAACCTGAATGGTGCCCTTCACGCAACTTAGAGGTGGTTATCACAGCCTTACGTTGTCGAGTACCCCAGTTAAATAGGTACTTGCACAGGTCTCGTCTGGCGCCAACAGCTCTGTGCAGCTATTGCAACGAAGACGAGTCTGTCGAACACTACCTGTTGACATGCCGACGTTTTTCCCGACTGAGACGTCAGTCCCTGGAGGTGCCGCTTTGCAGTTTGGGGATATCACTAACAGGGCCGGCTATACTATCATTCGGGGCATCCGAAACGGGGTTTTGCCGCCGGGATGTATGCTCTGCTCTCCTGCGCTACATTGAAAATTCTAAACGATTCTCTTTATGATTGAGATTGGTCATCCTCGCTTTAATTTTGCAGTTTTTTTTTTCTTCTCAAAACCAACTGATCTAAATTATCCTTCCTAGGCGTGTCGTGAATTGATAAGAGTACCATTCATTTTTACAATCCTCTGTTGTTTGGCCGATCCCCTGATTGGGTATGCGCCATTAATTATCAGGATCAACAACAACAACAACAACAACAACAACAACAAAGCTGCGAGGAGGAGGGCTGCGTGAGTTTTGGCTACCGTTATCCTCCTCGGCCGGCGCATCTTCCCGATCTGAACCCGGTCGAAGAGCGGCTCATCGCGCCTCGACTCCCCTTCATGAGCATCAGGCGGCTGACTCGAGGCAACGGGCAGTTTGGAATCAAGGGACAGGCGGTGAACGTGCCCATCGACGTATCGAAGGTTGTGCGGTACCTTCCTCGCATGTTACCCGAGGACGTTGCGTTCGACGTTCGCATTTCTGCATCCTCACAATCCCCCTCGGGGAGGTGCGGGGGAATTTTTAGATAAGACAGCCGCTTTCGCAGCTTTGTAGTCAACCTTGTTCTCGCTCTTGTACCGATATATGCCTTTAACTTGCAGGAACGTTGGGCAGTAAGGGAAATCGGCTTGGTGTGTTTTGCCACAGTTTGCACATAGCTTTTCAGCAGATTTACATGCCGCAAGCTCATGATCTCCCCCACAGCGCGCGCAACGCAGCTTGCGGGTACATGTCGCTGCGATGTGGCCAAAACGCTGACAGCGGGTGCACTGTGTCGGTTTTTCCGAATAGTCGTACACTTGGTAACGAGTGTAGCACAATATTACGTTGTCTGGACTCGTGTCAGTAGCAAATAAAATTTTTGCACTACCCCAGAGGTTCCCAAACGCCGCGCTGATCGCACTGGTGTTCGCTGCCGCAAGTTGTCATGAAGTTCAGAATCAGAGATGTCCTGTGGCACTCCTCTGATGACTCCACGAGCACAGTTCTCTGGGTGGGGCTCGTAGGTGCGCACAGGTATGTCTCCGATGGAAGTTATCTTCAGGAGGTGTTCCGTAGCAGCAGTGTTTCTTGTATCGATGGCGAGTAGGTTTAGCCTATAATTTGGCCGTAGCTGCAAGACCCCATCTAGCATCTTTGCTTCTAAGCTGTCCTTTAGTGCCAAAGGGCTGAAGCACGTGATTAGTTTAGTGGAGTCCACGGGCTTCAGAATCACAGTAAGGCCATGCTTCGGGGGAGTCGCATTCACAGTGTTGTCGGGAGCAGCAAGAGACATTTTTGAGGCTCGACGCCGCCGTTTGGATGGAACAACAAGTTGAAATTTGTCGTCTTCGGGTGAAGGCGGTGTGGCATTGTTGGCATACTCGTAAATCACAGTGTTGAGGGACTCATGGAGATAGAAGAGATCGAGCTGCCATCATGGTCCATGACACCCTGGGTGTTGTTAGCGCACGTGGCCGCTCTCGCATCTTGCGGTGCAGTCCCTGCAGGTGACGCATTTGTTGGTTGCTGCGCCGGCAATCCTACTGGAGGCCCAGGAGCTGGCGGTAGGCCAAGCGCCCCAGGAGCGGACCCAGCTTGCATGTCAGCGGTTGCTGCGGGCGAGCGAGGGAGGCTGGGCGGCTCCGCGGTGCCCGCGGGCAGCATCGTGATCGTCGGTGCACACCAGTATAATCATGCTTAACTGCCTAGAACCTCCAGTTCACAAAATAAACTCCGGAGAGCACAGAATGGGGTAGACACCACTTCACTTCGTCGTCAATTTGACACTATACTATATAACAAACATAACCCCGTGAACAATATACTTTGGATGTGTATTTCGGTTAGTGTTGCCAAATATATCCCTTATTTTGCGCCATGGTTCATCATTACGTGATAAGGACTCTTGCCCTCCCCAATTTTTTTAGTCACGTGGTTTGCACGCAACTCCTACGCGGACCATGTGGTCACATTGTTTGCATCTGGAGAAATCTCGTGCCAAGAACTTCTGAAAGATAATTGCTATGTGAATAAAACACGAGGGGGGGGGGATTCCGACAGTGAATGTGACAAGCTGGTGGAGTCTGGGAGAACTCGTCACAAGTGAACCCGTAACAGCCAACTCGTCATATGTGAACTCATCAAAAGAGCTAGAAAAAAAAACATGTCGGAGCAGGCTTTTACCAGCTGTCCAGTTTAAAGTTTTGACACTGGACGCACAAGCGCTGATTTGATTGATTTTGAGGTTTAACGCGTCCAAGAAAGACCTCGGCAACGAGGCTCGCTGCAGTTGAAAGGCTCCGGATTAATTTTGACCACTTAGAAATCTTTGACGCGTGCCAAAATCTTGACACACGGGGTTTTCGCTTTTCGCCTTCACCCGAAAAGCGCCCACCGCGGCCGGGATCGAACACGCGACCTTGGGCTTAGCAGCACAGCGTAGAGTCATTAATTACACCGCCTTAGTTAGCCCTTGAGCCACCGCGACGGGGTTGCTCAAGCGCCAAGAAGTGTGTTACTTACATAAACACACGCGGGAAAATAATTATGTGGCGATACAAAGGCGGAGTATGAAAAACTGAGAAGCATATAGCCTATACGCTACAAGGACGTGTATGCTGCGGATCAGATGGGGGACTATACAGAGACGGAGTGTCGGTATAAAATTTCCGCCTGCACAATGAACCGAATAAGAAATGAACCCAAAAACATTAAAAGCATACAGGAAATCAAAAGCGTCTGCTTTATATAATACAAATTTTGGTAAATAATAAGCTAGGAACCGCTGTGGAGACAATCTTTTTGAATTACGCGTAGCATATAGAGGAAACGAAAAAAATATACTGCAGAATTATCAAATGAAAAGGCCGAGAAAAACATTTTCGATAAAACTGCTTCGATAAAACGTCCGTCGATAAAACGGCGTTCGATAAAACGGCGCTCGATAAAACGACTTCGAAAAAAAAGGCGTTCGATAAAACGGCGTTCGATAAACTGTCCGGTCCCCATTTAAAATATTTAGCTTTAGCTTATTCAGAGTTGTGCTTATTTAGCACAAACCTGTGCTCTGATGAGTTCACAGCTTTTCAAGGAACTCCCAAGAAACAAAGCGACGAGAAAAGTGCAGGACTGGATATGAAGTGGTTGCACCTGTGCCGAACTAATTGTGAACTGGTTCAGAAAGCGCGGGCCAAACTGAATAGCCCTAAGGACGCTTCGTAGAAATGGCACCATCCACTACTGGCACTGCTAGCCCTGCACCTCTGTTACAAATTATAATTTCCCCACCCCATTGTTAGGACTCTTTGATTTGACACTTTGGACTGTCCAGTACTGCCCGACAGTAGCTTCATATTTAACAGTGAAGTGGTCTATGGCTTGGGCAAACCGTCTGCGCGTATGCGAGCAGAAATCCCTTTGAAGAGTAGTGTGTCATGCACGAAAGAAACCGAGTGCAAGGGGCACCAAGCAACAAAGGTCAAGGGAACGTCGGGGTCTCTTGTGGCGAGACGGGCCATGGCCACGTGCTTTTGACATATTTAGTGAGCCACAAAGGGAAAGAGAACATTCTCACATTGAATCGTACATTGGTATGAGGACCGACGCCACGAGAAGAGGTGTGATTGTGGCTGTCACCGATGCGGCAGTGAGAAAACGAAAGCGTGCCCATGCTGCCGAATCTAACCATCGTTGTAGAGCCGATCCGGTGGCCCGCTAAGCGGAATGGGACTACAACGCCAAGCGCAAGCATCACCATCACTCTGATCTGATGGAGCGGGAAGATCAGGCTCGCAATGATGAGCCGAAGAGACAGCGTCAAGACAACAATGACACTGCAGCCGGAAAATAGTTAATCTAAAACAGGACTTAAATGTACTCGTACTGTCAAGCCATTGTGTTGCCAACACAGCTTTGCTGGTCAACCACCTCCGCAAAGTAAAATAGCCGATTATTTTTTTTATTATTATTGGCGAGAGCAGTTCTGTGTTCTATAACAGAGATAGGATAAAGGATTGTCACACTTGTTGTAAAAAGAAGGCAGGAGGAGAAAGGAAAAATCAAGGCATATTACACAGGTATGGCTGCAAGCATGTGAAGGGCCCTTCATTTCTGTATAATTTCCTGAAGGGCGGGGGGTGGAGATGGGGGAGCAATCGTGAAAAAAAATATATTGAGCAATCTACGTTCTTTATTTTTTTCGTGCTAGTGTGGCCACTGTAGTGTTCAGGAAAATCTCTAATAACCGGAGTGCCGGTGTTGCAGTACCAGAAGACAGCAGGCTGTATCAGGGAGTGCCTGGACGTCTGCTCGCCGTGCTTGAACAGTGGTGTGTCACGGGTGGCCTACTTAGAGCTGCTGGCGAGGAGACAACCAATGAGGGACAACATACGCAAGTAACAATACCTGATAATTTTACTAACACGGTGCTTCAATAGCTGAAATGGTTTTACAAGATGCTTACAATGTAGTTACAGCACCTACCTGTATGTTAGTGCCTTTTTTTCGTTCCCCACTGGTTTACTAAAATAGTTCTACAGCTGCCGAAACCACACTCTGTGGCCGACGCTGAGTACGAAAAACTCCGCGCCTTACGTCGTAGAGCAGAACGACGTGCTCGGAAAACGAAGACATCAGAGGACATACGCGCTTCCAGGCGTGTGCAGAAACAAATTCAAAGACACCTACAAAAATTGGCCAAACGAGAATGGCAGAAATTCTGCTCCAAACTGGACCCTCGTAAGCCTCTTTCTCGAATATGGAGCCTGATCCGAACCCTTCGCACTCAGCCGATACAGCGGCGTCCCTTTGAGTCTATAGCCCTCAAGCGGTGTGTTAGTGTTGTGAATGTAGCGGAAGAATTTTGCGTCAAAATCACTTCCGCACCAACAACCGCTTCAGCACTTCGTCCACGCTGCATCGACACCTCACCATCTAATGCTGCTAGCACAGACGTTCCATTCACAATGGCCGAACTGTTAGCTGCGCTTAGGTCGGTTAACCGAGATTCGGCTCCTGGCCCTGACTGCATTACATACGCAGCACTGTATCACCTGGGCAACAAGGCCAAAACATTCCTACTTGCCATTTTCAATCGTTCCTGGGAGTCTGGTTGTTTAGAGGCTAGCTGGAAATTGGGTCTTGTTGTACCTGTTCTGAAACCCGGAAAGGTACACACGGACATCAACTCTTACAGACCGATTACTCTACTGAGTTGTGTCGGTAAACTTATGGAGAAAATGGTGCTCATACGCCTCAATTGGGACTTGACGAACAGACAGATATATCCTCAGCAGATGTCTGGTTTCAGAAAAGGCAGGAGCAGCATTGACAATGTCCTCGCCCTCGTGAGCAATGTCAAGCGAGCCAAAGCCTTGAGTCGCATCACCATTGCAGTGTTTGTCGATGTTAAATCAGCGTTTGATTCTGTGTCGCACGAAGCTATCCAGATAGCCTTGAAGTCCGTCGGAGTTCAAGGCCGAATGTATGCCTGGCTCTGCAATTATTTATCCGACAGGTCACTGTACATGTCTACCAAGGATGGTGACACTGGACTTCACACTGTGCGTCGAGGTGTCCCCCAGGGAGGAATTTTAAGCCCGACGTTGTTTAACATTTCCCTAATTGGAATCGAGCAGTGCTTGCCACCATCCGTTCAAATTTCTCTCTATGCTGATGATATATGCATTTGGTGCTCAGGAAGCAACCGGCGGATTTTGCGCGCAAGGCTTCAAAGGGCGATTAATTCAATGGCAACCTTTTTGGCAGCACGTGGCCTCGAAATATCGGCGGAGAAGTCTGCTGCGATAGCTTTCACCAGGCGTGATCTCTCCCGGTATCTTCTTGAACTCGGAGGCGTGCCTATATCTTACTATGACAGCCACAAATTTCTAGGAGTGACTTTTGACAGGAACATGACGTGGTCCCCACATATACGACAACTGAGGCACAAGCTTGAGGCGTACGCATCGATCTTTCGCATGATCTCCAGCAGTGCGGGAGGTTGCTCGGTGGAGTCTCTCATCAAGCTCTACAATGCACTCTGTGAGGGATTGCTTCGCTACAGCTTGCCTGCCCTCGAGCTTCTCACAAAAACGAACTCACGGCTACGAGAAGGCTTACAAGCGAAAGTGCTTCGTGTGTGCCTTGGGGTACCTAAAAATACTTCAACCCTTGGGACTCTCAGGGAGAGTAGGCGCCTCTCTCCAACGGTTCTCTGCCAGCAAGAACTCCTTCGTGCACGCTTGCGGTTTGTGACCAGGACTGTCGACCATCCGCTGGCTTGTGACTCGGAAGCCGAGGTACGTGCCTTATTACCAGCAGTGTATCAGAGCCCACCAGAGCATACCCAGCCACCATGGAGATTTGCCTCCTGGAAAATAACATTAACCGTTCCCGGCATCCAGAGCAAAGCTAAGTTGCCTCTGCCTGCTCTTAAATTCTTTTCATTGGAGCACATTGCTACTACCTACCAAAATTACACTCACATTTTCACAGATGGATCAGTGATGGATACGTCATCTGCCATCGGAATATGGATCCCATCAACCCACACAAAAATTACCGCAAAACTAGGTCACAAAACTTCGTCGATGGTTACTGAACTTACGGCCCTACGTGCTGCATTGGAACACATTTTAACTGCTCCAGTTCAGGCATGGGCAATCTTCACCGACTCTCGAGCAGCCCTTCAGCACCTCATGGTGCTGCCACAAGAGCAGCTTGCTCAAGAAATTAATGGCCTGCACACGCAGGCAATAAACAACCGCCACATCGTTGTTCTGCAGTGGCTTCCATCTCACTGCGGTGTGGCTGGCAACGACGAAGCCGACAGAGCTGCTGCATCAGCGCATTCCAGCCCAATTATTACGCCAGTGCCTTTCACAAGGCGAGACGGAGTGACTCTGGCGTCATCGCTTGCCAAGAGTTCTCAGCGATTGCTGTGGACAGATCCAAATAATACCTACTATCCGTTGCACACAATAGACCCAGAGTGTCGATTTCGGATGCCAAGTGGTCTGTGCAAGCGAGATGAAGCTGTCCTGCATCGAATAAGACTGAATGTGGCGTACACTAAGCATTTCCTTTTTAAACTACGTCGAGTTTCCTCACCTCTGTGCCCTACCTGTGCAGTTCGCGAGGACCTGAAACACGTTCTCTGCGCATGTCCTCGCTACGAACTTGAGCGTACCACGGCAAAGCTTTCTCTGGGCCTTCCCGCGTCCGCCCAGATATCTTCGAGTCACCTCCTTGGGCCCTGGCTTACAACCGGCATGGCAAGTCGCGCAACAACAGTGCTCCTAACGTTCCTCCGGAGCACTGGACTTATCAGTGAGCTATGAACTCTCAGACAAATGACTATATCGCCTGATTGTGTGTGTGCTTTTTGTGTGAGTTTGTGTGTTTGAGTATTCATGTGTAAGTGAGAGTTTTCATTAATCTTCATCACACCTTCACCCCCATTTGGTGTAGCAAGTCGGGCGCCCCGCCTGGCTGACCTCACTTGTTCATTAAAGATGTTTCTCTCTCTCTCTCTCTCTAGGAAAGCACTGATGAGGCTTTTTTTTTGTTTTGCACTTGGTGCCCAATTTATTAACTTTCTCTGGTAAAAAATAAAAAGGCGAAAAATTAGGCCCGTCTATTTTCGTAATGTATGATCTGAGTTGAAGACAAAATCGTAGAGTTAATCCCCTCTAACGCAATATTCATGGATTGGTGCACTGTTGTTATGCAGAGCCTGAAAAGGTAGTTTAGGAAATTGTGTACAAGGAAACTTGGTGGGAGCAGTGCAGGCACAGCTTGTTGCTTTAATAGCTCCAGTCTCTTATCGCTGATAGCAGCAGGCAAACAATTTTTTTTTGTGCTCACTCAACTCCAAAATCTGTTCCTAACACATGTAAACTTTCTGCAGGAGGTACTGGTGCACAGCCTACTGGCAGTTCATGTGGTGGCTGTGATTATGGCCCGGAGAAGGGAGCCGCGTCCTGCCTTCGTGTGTATAGTGGCGAAGGTATGGCAGAAACGTACTTAATAGATTCCAATAACTAGAATACCAACATATAGAAAATGATTCCCTTGTTCACAAAAGAAAGAAAAGGAAGAAAAGTGTGCGTACACGTTATAAACCTTTCACAGCTCAACAGGCATCTATTCTGTGCCAACTATATTGTTAAGGAAAGGGAGTCGCTTAGTTTTCTTTATCAGCTAAAACTTAAGAAACTTAAAACACCAACATATTGAAACTGCATACATATACTGTTGGCTCCCATTGATACAAAGTCCACGGGGGCCACAAAACACTTCAACTTAACCGAACTTCTAATTAAACAAAAAGCACAAGAAAAGCATTGTTACTAGCGTGAAACATGTCTCCTTTCTTGATTTCAGTGAGAATCTTGACTTTCATTGTCAAGTCGACCATACAACACTGGCTGCCATGATAGGTGAGACTTGATTGATTTATTCAGAGATTTAACACGCCGTCGCTGCGCAGGCGATGAGGCGTGCCGTAGTGAAGGGCTCCGGAATAATTTTGGCCGCCTGGGGATCTTTAACGTGTACGATAGTTGAGACTTATCGCTAAAATTGAAGCCTGAAGCATCCTTCCCACAAACTGCTCACACAGCACTGTGTGCAAGAAAGAATTAAGGTTGACGACTCCAAAAAAGAGAGATGCGTATGCTGGTGCGAGTCTCAAACTAACCTGCCACTTTATCAACTGTGCACTTCCTCAGTTGTGATCGGTGCAACATTATCAGTAGAAAGCACGGCGGTGTTTTCGAGCCTAAAAATTGGGAATTTTATTGAGAAATGATGGTCACCTGGATGATTTTTATTCAAAATAACTTATAATTAACCGGTGTAATAAGTTTGAGTTTCAAATTATCAAGCAATTTCTTCCATTGGATTGCATTAAAATTTCGAGGGCCAATACATTGCTTAAACCGAAAATTCCAATTAAGACACTTGAAAATAATTGAGAGTTGACTGTATCTACCAATTTAACTCGAAATTGTGAGAAACTTATATCAAAGGCTTATGGTGCAATACCCGTTGTAAAAAATGAACTCTGTCATCCACTGGGTTCCAAAAATATGAGCTTATAAAACAGCCTAGTTTATGATGTTTTGTCGCTGAGGTTTGTGCTTTTTCAAAAGCATGTGCTCAGAAGAAACTTCCAGATAGATTAATTTTACATCTACATGCCCCCATTTTATTTTCCCCAAAACACTTGGACAAGCTCTAATCAAGTTTCCACATCCACAGTTTGGGACATGAAAAATGATAGTGCATAACAGCGTATGTAGCACTGACACCTGTTTTAATTGCTACTGCTGTGAGTGGTACATCTGAATCCACAGCACCATGATCTACCAACGTAGTACTATTTGACTTGTTCTCACACTTCAGTGTCCCTCAATTTTTTTTCAAATCGCTAATTTACCATGTGCCCACGACGACGTGGTGATTATCTAAATAAGACCTCCACACGCTGTACAGTAAGTCACGTCGTCGTGGGCACATGGTAAATTAGCGATTTGAAAAAAAATTGAGGGACACTGAAGTGTGAGAACAAGTCAAATAGTACTACGTTGGTAGATTATGGTGCTGTGGATTCAGATGTACCACTCACAGCAGCAGTAATTAAAACAGGTGTCAGTGCTACATACGCTGTTATGCACTATCATTTTTCATGTCCCAAACTGTGGATGTGGAAACTTGATTAGAGCTTGTCCAAGTGTTTTGGGGAAAATAAAATGGGGGCATGTAGATGTAAAATTAATCTATCTGGAAGTTTCTTCTGAGCACATGTTTTTGAAAAAGCACAAACCTCAGCGACAAAACATCATAAACTAGGCTGGCTCATTACTTCCGGCAGCAGGCTTTGTTTCAGTGTAGGCAATTCCAAAGAAACGTTCTATTTTGGTGTACTTTGGTGCACAGTCACAATATATGTGGGGGAACATGTGAGCTATTCCCCTACTCATTGCCACATTACATAACATGTGCATGTGTATGCATACATACATTTGCACATGCACAACAGCCAGCTGAAAAAGGAGGGAGTTTACTATTTATTCAATCAGCTGTGCTTCAGGGCTGGTATAAACGTTACTGATCACCCCCCTGGCCAGCTTAGAGGCCATTTTCCACACGTCCTTGATCACAGCACCATTCAAAACTGATGGGGCACGGCTCGATTGCTGCGTACGGTGCTTTGTGATATGTCTTGTTTTATGCAACAAAAAAAAATGAAAAGGAAATAAGAGAAATGAAAATGTGCAAATAATGAATTTTGGCTTCAAAGAAAATAGAGCCAATATTGATTTTGTTTGAGCAGTTGCAAATCGAAGCGGATCTTTAGCGATTTGAAACGAGAAAATAGATTTGCAATTTCTCAAACATGCTTCAGTAACTATAGCCTGTTAAAAAATGAAAGGCTAATTTAAAAAAAGGTTTGTAAAATTTTTCAATGGCATAAAGCCTACAGAAGTCATCCTGCTGCTTGTAGCTTTGTTTAGGGTAATATATTTTATATGAAGTCAATTCGCATCTCATGTGGTGACTTCAACCACAAGTGTTTCAGCACGTATTAGTGTAATGAGGGCATATATTCTGACAAGCTGAGATTAACACATAAAAAGACGTAAACGGCAGTTTCGTGTACGCTCATGTCATTTCTAGGAAGGAAACTCAGTGTATAGAGCAGCACAAGGCATGAAAAGTTGACATTTTTAACATGCCTTCATGCCGTGATGGTATCATCCCCGCTTTGCACTTGCTTGGGCGTCCATTTCTGAGTACTAACAACGAAGAAATTTCATTTTTCAAATGCGTTTGCAGTGCGGGTCTCCCCCCAAGTACGTACAAGAATCTTAAATACGGATTCTGTAGAGGCGTGCCATGCCTAAAATAAACATATAGGAGTTTGTGTGCGCCAAAGGTGCGCCCGTAGGCAGCTTCTGGGAGTGCCTCAGTGTCAATACCTTTTTGTCAAGAAAGTTTTATCTCGGTGCTGGGAGCACGAAACTCGACAATTTCATCATTTTTCTAATATCTCATGAAAGTGAACGTTGCAGGTTAAAAAGAATCAACTTGTCGACAATGTCAGTACGCAGGCAGCTGGGCTTTCTGAACTAGAAAGAGTTGACTACGGCAGCTGAGGGCGATCACGTTGCCAGGACGTGAAAAGGAAGCAGGAGGGCGGAGTTGGCAAAATACCAAAGAGATGAGAGGCGATCCCCAAAAAACACCTTCGTCTTGCCGTTTGGCCGCACGACACCGGAGCAGTGCGGAAAAGCTCGTCGCCACTAGCGGGGAACGCGGGTTCTCGTCTTCGAACTTCGAAACAGTTAGAAAATGTATGCGAAATTTTCAAAAAGTGTTGTTCGCTTCAATATTTAAATATTCGCACAACCATAACTATTTTCTTCTAAGTAAAAAAGGGCATCTTGTTGAACAAAGGCTGAAAGAGTTACAGTAGGCGTGATCTTTCAGTTTTTTTTTTTTTAAATATTCACCCTTTAGTGTCCCTCTAAGACAAATTTGGTTTTCAACCGCGTACCCAACACTTTCCCATTGTTCTTTATAGATCGGCGGGGACGAAAATTTAGTCCGGGTTTGTGCACACGGCACACATTCTGCCGCAGTTATTTCACGGTTGTCCAGCGGCTGTGTTTGGTTCCAATTTACTCTCCCGTTGCTCCCTTTCACCAAAGAGTGCACTAGTTTCAGTAGTTTAGAATGGCCGATCTCCTGTGCATGCATCTTGTTTAAACATTCTTTCAACTTTTCGCCGAACAGAATCAAGCGACAGCGACAAGTAGACAGACAGACAGACATACCAAAATTTTACCATAGCCCAAGAATGACTGTCGTCTTTGAAAATATCCCTTGTCTTGGCAAAACATACTTGAAGTGCTTGGTATACTTGAACCCAGGCCCTTAGTGTGAAAGCCCGTGACTTTACCCCTGCGCCACTAAAGCCTTTTAAAGCGAAGGCTAGCTAATGCATTTCCCCGTAGAACGGTTGATCGACCGAAAAGCTCTGCGATCCCTGGACACACGGCGCGTGCGTGAAACCGGCCTTCCATTGCGTCAAAACGGTTACTGGAAAATCGCGAAAAAGGATCGGTTCTAGGTAAGACAATACACGCATCGATCATGAAGAAGGAGTACAATAGTAAACCTTGATCTCACAAACCACGTGTCGGTAACATTTACATCGTTCGTAGATGCTCTTAATTAGTGCGCGAAAAATTGTCGCATGGGTTCTTTCTTCATTTGCTATTTGGGTGTTTGAAGGTTTGACGATAGATTGGACGCACTTTCAGCGAATGTTGGACGCACTTTTAGCTTTCGCGCTAATCTCCGCTTTCTTCAGGAAGGAAGGGTAATTTTTTTTATTGCCGGTTTCAGACATCCTCAAAACCGCGGTACACATGATGAGAGCGCTGGCTTTCCCTAAACCAGCGGGGCATGCATCCGCAAGTGTCGTAGCAGCAATGATAATGCCATCGCCCTTGCGACCAGCATCAAACAAGCTAAGTATCGGCGGAACATCATCATTGCCGTGTTCCTGGACATCAAATCAGCCTATGACTGCGTAGCGCATGATGCTATTCGCTCGGCTATGAAGTCTTCAGGTATCGGAGGCCGCATGTATGTATGGCTATTAGACTATCTTTCAGATAGGTATGTATACGTGTCAACACGCAGCGGCGACTCAGAACTATACAGCGTGACCCGAGGTGTTCTTCAGGGCGGGATGATGAGCCCCACGGCCACGTTGTTCTATATCTCCATTATAGGCATAGAAAAATGCTTCCCGCAGTCGGTCGAAATCTCCCTGTACGCGGACGACATCTGCATACGGAGCTCTGGCCGTAACAGGCGTGTGCTGCGGTCGAGACTGCAGCGAGCAATCAACTCCATTGTATCGTTCTTGGCAGCACGAGGATTGGAAATCTCGGCAAGCAAATGTTCTGCGTTGGCTTTTACGAAGCGAAACCTCACGCACTACGGGCTCACTGTTGGATGCAATGTTATCCTATACGTTCCCAGCTATAGGTCTGGGGGTGACATTCGACAGATCACTCGTCTGGTCACCTCATGTTCGCCATCTCAAGGAGAAGCTTACATCAATCGCCCGCATTATCAGTATGCTCTCCAGTAACTCCGGCGGTTGCTCTGTTAACTCTCTCCTTCAGCTCTCTCCTTCAGCTCCTTCAGCTCCTTCAGCTCTCTACCTCATTTGTGATTATGCACGATTTAGTACACAAAGAGTGTCTCTCGCAGTGTCAATACCCGCCGCGGTGGCTCAGTGGCTAAGGCGTTCCGCTGCTGAGCACGAGGTCGCGGGTTCGATTCACGCAGCGGCGACCGCTTTTCTGATGGAGGCGAAAACAAAAACACCCGTGTGTACGAGATTTCGCGCACGTTAAAGATCCCCATCCGTAACCCTCCGCTACGGCACGCCTTATCCCCTGCGTTTCGTCGGCGCGTTTAACCCTACAATCAATGAATCAGGTCCTTAGAATTCTTCCAAACGTGCCTCTCGTGCTAAAAAGGCCTTATTGGCGTTCCTAAAAGACACAAGTCTTGATCAGACTTTGTAAATAGTTAACATCATATGTGTTCCTCTTCATCATTATAATCGTCATCGTCATCTCATTCATCTGGGGTAGCAAGTTAGGCAGCTTAGCTCGGCTGACATCGCCAGTTTCATTAAAGATCGTTTTCCTTCTCTCTCTCTTCTCTCTCAATAAACAAACAAATAAATAAATAAATAAATAAATAAATAAATAAATAAATAAATAAATAAATAAATAAATACGGGGCATAGACAACAGTTTTTTTTACCTCATGCAGCCACACGAACGTACACGGTTGACACGCACACTTCAGTAATGCGGTGGGCACTCTCGCAAAAATACTTACTGGCATCAACGTCCCAGTAACGGGCCGCTTTTCGGGGCCGGCGATATTCCATGGAGGACCAACATCAGAAGGTCATAGGACACTTCATCATCGCTCTCAACCGCCAAAAACCGTATACCATGAGCATCTAGTAGTAGACCCTTTTAAAATACTAACGTTTTTCAACGTTCTTTTGAAGAACGTCCCACAAACGCAAAAACTCCGCATCCGCACAGCCCCAAAATACGTGTTCAAGCTTCAGGCTTCTTACGCAACAAACTCTCAACTCTTTAAGGCACAGACAAACCTTTCTCGAGGACAGGTAACACACAAACGTGAAGTTTAAATGAAAACGTTTTTACATCCGGCGTATACATTGATTGCTTTCGCACACTTTAAAACATTTTGTCCTGGGACCACTCGAAATATAGATCTGTATAAAGGAACTGAAAAACAAATTTCTACGAGGTCTTTTTGTTTAATTTAGACACTGTGCTCAGAGACTCCAACGAGAAACGCCAACACAGAAATTGTGTTGCCTGAACGACATCCTTTAAATATATCCTTGGAGCTCTCCAGTATAACAGATGTGACGAAACAGTAAAGTCAAACAATATCTACCTAGCCTGATTTGAATAAGAGAATAAGTGTACCTCCAAACAGAGAATAAGAGTATCTCCAGGAGTATCTCCAAAACAGCCCTCCGCATCTTCGAAGCCAAGGGTCAGCTACCCGGGATAGAAATCGTCTGGGTACCCGGACGCCGCTGCCCGCGCGCATGTACACCGGGCCATTATCTACGGGGGACAAACATCGCCTGCTGCGGCCAAAAGAGAACCTCTTGTAAAATAGGGAGATATTCTAGCCCACTATCGCCAAAGCAGAAGAATAATTCCCGGCTCCACATCCTGAGTTATCGAGACAAGAAGCCACCAACCTCCGAAGAATAAAAACAAACTCCTATCCTCATCGCACCCTTCTTCACGCCATCTATCCCACCATATACCAGGCCACTGAGGCCACCTGTAATTTCTGTCCCTTACCCGGCACCCTATACCATCAAGTATGGAAGTGTGGACAAACCCCAGGCGCACCTAACAACCCTTCCCCTTCTTACGAGCAGTGGGTGGCCTGCCCGAAAAGTCCGGAACCTGGGACCCAGCGCATGCTGGTGAAGAGGGCCTGGAAGGAGTCTGGCAGCCAAGGCCAGGGCGTCCCGGACTAAGGACGCCCCCCACCGGGCGTGAAATAAACATTTATCCTCCTACCCCTTCCGCCCTGCCACGTAACTGCCTGTCCTCTCTCATCCGCCCACCTCTTACACTGTTCCCCTCTTGTCTCGGTCCACCATTGGAGGTTTTCGGATTTCAATTTTGGCGCGTTCGCATTGCTAGCGCGCCATCTGTTGGGACTGTTGGGAGGAAAAGTTCTGGTAGTGCTGGGACAAACACTTTATCCGAGACGGCACATCACCGGTGGCAACAATTGTTTATTTATTAAGTGCAATACCTCCATTAGTGCAAACGTATGTTCGAACTTTCTGTGGCGCTTGAAGCGCCTGCCTTGAGTCAGAAGGGATCAGGTCCACAAACTTACTTACTTAGCGCTCAAGCCACGAGCGCGAGGCGCGGGCGCCAGCCTTGCCAGTATTTTCATTGTTTTCAGCGCAAAAATCTAGCACACATCTACTTTTAATTAAAAGAACACTGCAAACACCGGTTATGTATTGTTTTTCTTTCTAAAGTAAGCCTTATATTATTTTTCTGCTGAACAATGTTGACAAATATGGAGAATATTTCTAGATTCATTAGGCTGAAAATGTTTTGTTTATATAAACGTCTCGCTAAAGGATTCTTTCAACTTTGACCAGGCTGCTAAATCGAGGGACGGACGGACAGACAGATAGAAAGATCAAAGTTCTAGCGTTTGAGTGGCCAAAAAAAGGCTATATTGCCGCGAACCATGTATGGGCTTGCTTATTTATTGTTTGTGTTTACTGCCGGGCCACGCCCGGCTGTTATCTGCGTTCCAAGCAAAGCGCGTCTTCCATTCTTTATTTTTATGCCGCACGGGCTATCACATTCAGATAAGCAAACTCTGGATGTTAATCGACGGTTCCAGAAACACTCGCGCCGAAAGATAAAAAGCCTGCAGAGCAGACGCGTCGGCATTCGATTCTGCGACGCTCGCCGACGCAAGTCACTTTGTTGCCAGCCGTGGTCTGTCGAAGGAGGAGAAAAATTACTCAGCCTCTGAAAAAGAGTGCCTCGCAATTATATGGGCCATTTCGAAATTTCGTCCATACGTATATGGTAGACCATTCAAGGTTGTCACAGACCACCATGCGCTGTGTTGGCTCGCCAATTTGAAGGACCCCTCTGGCCGTCTTAGGCGGTGGAGCTTGCGCCTGCAAGAGTTCGATGTTACAATCGTCTACAAATCCGGCA
Source organism: Haemaphysalis longicornis (assembly GCF_048455015.1). Classification (NCBI taxonomy): domain Eukaryota; kingdom Metazoa; phylum Arthropoda; class Arachnida; order Ixodida; family Ixodidae; genus Haemaphysalis; species Haemaphysalis longicornis. The sequence continues at coordinate 402,367,503 of NW_027526203.1, forward strand.
GGAAACACTCCGACGCCGACTGCCTGTCCCGCGCCCCCGTCGACCCGCCACCACTAGACTCCGATGAAGACAGCGCGTTCTTCGGAGTCGTTACGGAGAGCGACTTAGCCGCCCAGCAGCGTGCCGACCCCGACTTGCGCGTCATGATCGACTACCTCGAAGGACGAAATGTCGCCGTGCCTAGTGCGTTGAAGCGGAACTTGCCAGCATTCAGCCTCAAAAACTCCGTCCTCGTGAAGAAGAATTTCAGCCCCGGAACGAGAACGCATTGCCTACTTGTCATCCCTGCAGAGCTCTGTGACGAAATTTTGGAAGCGTGCCACGACGACCCGTCTTCCGGACATCTCGGCACAGCTCGCACTATTGCAAAAATCAAGGCGAAGTACTTCTGGCCCCGCCTTACATCCGACGTCACCCACTACGTTCGGAGTTGCCGTGACTGCCAGCGACGAAAAACGCCGCCGACAAGACCCGCCGGCTTTCTGCAACCGATCGCCGTACCGTCAAGGCCCGTTCAACAGATTGGAATGGACCTTCTAGGCCCGTTCCCTACGTCACAATCACACAACAAGTGGATTGTCGTGGCGACAGACTACATGACGCGCTACGCAGAGACCGCCGCTCTTCCGAGGGGCACTGCACAGGAAGTCGCAAAGTTCTTCATAAGCCAAGTTGTGCTGCGACATGGAGCCCCGGAAGTCCTAATCAGGGACCGCGGAACGGCCTTTACTGCGGAGCTGATGCAAGGAAAATTACGCTACAGCAACACGGATCACAGAAGAACGACGGCGTACCATCCCCAAACGAACGGACTAACAGAACGTCTGAACAAGACAATCGCAGATATGCTGTCAATGTACGTTGATGTTGAACATAAGACTTGGGACGAAGTGCTCCGGTATGTCACGTTAGCGTACAACACGGCTATCCAGGAGACGACGCAGCTGACGCCGTTCGAGCTTGTCTACGGAAGACGGCCAACTACGATGCTCGACGCCATACTTCCGCACGTAGAAGATGACGACCTCAACACCGACGTCCAGGGATACCTTCAGCGTGCGGAGGAAGCCCGCCAGCTGGCTCGAGTTCGTACAACGCGCCAGCAGCTCGTGGATGCCGGGCGCTACAACCTCCGACGCCGAGACGCCGAGTACCACCCAGGGGACCGTGTTTGGGTTTGGACTCCCATCCGACGACGCGGACTCAGTGAGAAGCTTCTGCGACGATATTTCGGACCCTACCAAATTCTACGACGGTTCGGCCAACTTACCTACGAGGTGATCCCCGATGGTGATTCCGGAACATCACGACGACGCACGCGGCCCGAAGTCGTCCACGTGGTTCGCTTGAAACCTTACTATGCAAGATGACGGGCTTTTTTGTTGTTGTTGTTGTTGTTTGTTCGGACTGTCTTTTATTTTAGCATCGGGTCAATGCACTCTTAGAGGGGGGGGGGGGGGGGTAATGCCGCGAACCATGTATGGGCTTGCTTATTTATTGTTTGTTTTTACTGCCGGTTTATCTGCGTTCCAAGCAAAGCGCGTCTTCCATTCTTTATTTTTATGCCGCACGGGCTATCACATTCAGATAAGCAAACTGTTTCGCCCTAACGTCGCTAGCCCAGAATAATCGTCTGTGATCTACGATGTTCTGGATGTTAATCGACGGTTCCAGAAACACTCGCGCCGAAAGATAAAAAGCCTGCAGAGCAGACGCCTCGGCATTCGATTCTGCGACGCTCGCCGGTCGACGCAAGTCACTTTGTTGACCGCTGCTTCGCCGCCTCTGTATTCTTTTGAGTTGTTAGGGGAGCGCAAGTTCGCTCCAATAAACGTGTTTCTCCTTCAAGACAACTGCGTCGTCCTTGGCTTCGTGACAATATCGTGTTTAAAACAGCACATACACGATGCAACACATATACGCACGCTATAGTTTGTTTTTTTTTCTCGCCCTAAAACTACAACTTTGGGACATATAGCATGAAATATTATCCTAGGAGAATTATTGTGATCGCATTTTGTTATACGTCGACAGGTGCTGCTGGCGTTTGTATCAGCTTGAGGGCGAGTGGGGTAGGGATAGCATTGTCGTTCGGTGGCGCGAGATCTTCGGGATGTGCGACCTGTGAACTTAGATGTTCGGTATTTTGTTTACATCAAAACACCGTTTATGTTGAATTCTTTCCCTCGTTTCAGGACTTCGAATTAACGGCGTTTTGCTGCATTTGTAGCGCTACTTAGGCTAAAAGGCCGCGGTTGTGGTCAAGTCTTGGAGTCGCATCAGCAGCAGGAGATCAATATTAACGGGTGTATACACTCCGTTTTTTCTTCAACTATTTGCTTTGGTCTTTTCATTGAAATCGTGGTCTTGATTAATATTCACATCTCATGGTCTTTAACTGCGTGCCACCGTCGCACTAATACTTCCCTGTCGCTCGAATCAGTTGCGCGCGAGTGTACGGGAGATCATTAGTGTATCCACCCGGGTTATGTCGATGCCGAGCAGCCCCGATCGGCCTCGGCTATATGTGATCAGTCTGGACAAACAGCGCGCCCCAAAGAAAACGAAAGGAAGGAGCCTCATCCCGTTCAAACTCTCGCGATGGACGTTCCGCTTCTGGCGCTGCTTCTGGCCGCTTGCCTGGCTGATACAGCGTCCGCGCCCGGCGGACCACCGTTGCTCTGCGGTAATGCAATTCCATTTGGCTCTGCTCGGCGGGGTGTTTTCCGTCGGTGCTCGACTGGTGGATCGGCCATTGGACTGCGATATCAGGTGGTGTCAAGTTTCGGCTAAACCTCTGGCCGATCCATCGGCGGTGCCAACTTTTACCAGGCCCCCGAATGTAGGTGCTGTTATTTAGGCTTCGTTCAGAGACGTGTCGTGCGGACAGACCATAGCCATCATAAATTCTAAAGCTTCAGATTGCGCCGAATTTCACAGTTAGACTGGAAGAGTAGAAAACGTCACGTGGAAGAGTGCTTGGAGAACATTTTTTTTTTATTTAAAACCTGATGCATTTTAAACCCTGGCTTACGTACTGTGCTATATATCAGTAAAACTTCGGACACACGTACACTGCGAAAACAACAAGGTTTACTTACGCTTCGGCCGGTGGACCGTCCTTACAAAACTGAGCTTACTCGGATGAAGGCCATTCCGCTTGGTGAAGCGTGAAGTGAACCTTATTGCATTCCCTGTTTTTGTTTTCCTCAATGTTTTTCTAAATAGCCGTGTTCTTTTTTTTTTTTTTGCGCTCGCTTGGAGGCGGCGAGTATGTATTCTTTTTAAAGTACACATAGTGCCGGATACATGAATGGATATATTGCTGCCTGCAATCGCGACGTAGCCTTGACTTCGAGGCCGGCAGACTTGGTCCAGAGTCAAATGATTACCTGTGATGTTTGTCAGCTAATATATAGCTGGCTGCGGAGCTTGAGTGTAACTTTTGCAGGAAGCTCCGAACAGCTGGCGAATATTTGGGCGCCTCTCTAAGCCCCAACCGAAAATAAACGGGTAGGCACCTTGCTTTTTTACGTCGTTCACATGGAGCAGCGTTCCTTACACTCAAAGTAACCTTATCAAGACCTTAGCTGAGATTGGTCCCTGGAGGCTGCTTATGCAGCAGCTGTCGGCAACGGCGTGATTCGTAATTTCCACTATTGGTTACCTAAGCTTTTGTAAATAAATCAGCTGATTCGTAAAGGGGTCTATTTGGTGAGCGAAATGCGGTAATGCATTCACAAACAGAGGACGGACTTGCAGAGCAACCACAGTAGCGGCTGGTATTGGTGGTCGGGTGCCGATGTCTGGAGAAGACGTGATCTGAAGATATGGGATAACAGGGATGCCCACAGCTTGATGATCTGGCCAAGCAGCTGAGATTTTTTGGCGGTACAAGCGCTTCACGGAAACCAGCATTCGGAAGGGTCCCAAGGCCAGAAGGAATGTCTTGCCCTTATCAGTTCTAGCAGCATTCGGGCAGATCTCTTAGCATATCCACATCTTGCAGTCACTGTTGCCTATGGCATCAAGCAAGATTCGTTTACTCTTCTTCGAGGTTTTTTCTGCGTGTAAGGCTTAAAATGGCGTTTAGGCCAGGACTTCGAGGTTCGCAGGCACATGTCTGATCACGTTGACGGCGACCATGATGATGATAGCTTGGATGTTGATGACGATGATTATGATGGGCATCGAAAATTCTCGCGTATCCAAAAAGGGACATTCGTCATCAGGGCCGGGTTCGATTAGGATACTCGCTTCGTCGTAATTGCTGAGTAGCACATCTGATTCGAATACGTATTATCAATTTAATTCATTCTGACATTGTTTGGTTGTTGCACGCTGCTTTTTACGCCCCATTTTCCCCATGCTATCCCACATTATTTCTACCACGCAGCCGGCCTGAGTGCTCCCCCCCCCCCTCTCCCGAGATATTTTGTTCAACTGTGGACCCTCCAAATCAGAAAATCAGATATGGAAACCTGCGAAGGAGATTCGCTCTATGGCAGTTTGAAGCCTGTAAATACAAACAGAAGCCTAGCAAATCTTTGTGGCAGCATGTAGAAGGCGACCAGCGTTAAAATGGCAAGGGCACATCTTCCTAAAATTTTGTATCCCACGTGAGTCTCGCTTGGAATTATGCTGAGCCGAGTGAGCAAGAAGATGAGAAGGCCTTCTTGATTTGATATTGGTTATGAGGTTTAACGTGCCGGCGCTACACAGGCGATGAGGCGCGCCTTAGTGAAGGGCTCCGGATTAATTTTGACCACAACCTGGAGATCTTTAACGTGCGCCGAATTCTCGAACACACGGGCGTGTTCGCTTTTCGCCCCCGTCAGGAGAACTGGCAGGGAGTTAGGTGGTAGGGGGAGGTGACCACTTTTCTTTTTCCGCTAAGGCTATAGTGTACATCGTGCCTATCTCCGTGCCCTCAGGAACTCCATCTTCCATACAGACAGCCCTCCACACTATCCGTCCCCTCCCCAGCACTCTCTATGTAGACGACATCACTCTCTGGGTTCCTTCAAGCAGCGATGCACACATCGAGGAAACCTTACAGGCAGGTCTCACTACCACCCACGAACACATCCAACCAACCCCTCACGCTCGTCTGCTCCTCCACCAAGTCAGCCCTACTCATATCCTCGCGCCACACATAAAATCTTCCTCTTCGCACACAACACCCCCATCCCCCAAACCAACCTTTTCCGTATTCTAGGCCTCTACGTCGACTCCACTCGCTCCCCTCACATAGCACTCAATCACATAAAATAATAATCGATCAATCGATCAATCAATCGATTAATCGTTTATTTACGTACCCAGGAACAGCCAAGGGAGCCACACACGCACGCACGCACGCATGCACGCGCGCGCGCGCACACACACACACACACACACACACACACACACACACACACACACACACACACACACACACACACACACACACACACACACACACACACACACACACACACACACACACACACACACACACACACACACACACACACACACACACACACACACAACTACAACAATTACAGCACATTGCAGTAAGGCATGAAACACCACACGTACATACATCCTATTACAAAAATATACATAAATGATAACAAGTTAAGTTGTGCGAAAACGCTTATATGTGAAAAGCAGGGTATATAATGAATATAAATGTGGAGAAGACAAGTTAGTTGGAAAAGATAGAAAAGTCTGCTTTGGTACAATTTAATACTCAGATGACAGCGCGTGAGGAAGGATAAAAACGTCATTTAGATGACAAGTTCACCGACGTGTTTGCGAAACAGAGTTGACGAATAATTAAATATATCTAAACATCCAGAGTACTGATTGTATGTACACTGCAAGCGAAACATGGGGAACAAGCCACGCAGATATTTGGGAGTGAAGAATGTATCATGTCGTCTGGTATACTTTTGCGGCACATGTAGTGGAACATGTTGTATCAACTCACCACAATACACAGTGAAGTATTTTGAATAGCAAAAGACTTCAAACAGTCGTGTACAGCTCGAGAGGAGAACCCGTCTCCTTGAACTCCTTCGATAGGCGACATACAACGCCAAGGGATCGAATGGCCCGCCAAATAATCCCCCAGATGTGCGGGGAGAAGCTCGAATTACTGTCGAAATCAACCGCAATTTCCTTAACTTCCACTGCACGTGGTAGAGCCTCACCGTTAATGTTATAAGAGAGCAATATGCTGTCAGTTTTTCTTGTGTTTGTCGTAGCATTAGTTTTAGAAGTATTTATGAGAAGTTTGTTGCGTGAGCACCAATACGAAAAAGCCGTGATCGCTCATTGGAAAACGGAACAGTTGGCGCCCTGTTTGGCACAGCCTTAAAGGGGCACTGACACAAAAATTTCGCATCTTGTTCTGTTTTTTTGTTGTTGCGATAAGTAGCTAATGACCTATTTATCCCGTGTAGAACCCTGATTTGCTTCAGCGCGCGACGGTTGTTTAGTTAGAGACATTTTTAATGCGGCAAGTCGCAGCTTCGGTTTCAGCGGGTGCCGCGAAAGGATGGATTTGCCCACGTGACGGTCGGGCGGATATCACAGAGCAGAGCTGCCGTAGCACTGTCGATTCCACGTCGGCGGCAGTTTCTGCTAATGCCCCTGCGTACTGATCTCGCCAGCAGCAAGCGACCGTGGACGTGATGCAGTTGCCGCGAGTGCAAATTGCTGCTGCGGCTAGAGAACGACGCGCGACGCTCGAGACGCGCGCTGGGAGCAGCCGGCCGGTCTGCCTACACGTCTGCCTGTATACAGATGTGTTAGCCTTGACACTGCGGCGGATATTCGATTTCCGCTCTCGTAAGTGGTGTGGATGACGATTTTTAGTGCAATTCGCCATCCCACATTAACTCCTTTCTCGTACGTGCTCCCTGTTTGGGACTTGAGTCCCATTTCGTGCAGCGGCAACAAGGTATCCTTCGAGGTACCTGCGCCGGCCTGTGCCAATTTGCGGCCGTGCACCGCCTGCGCAGCGACGGTGCGGCTCGCTCAGTGCGCTTTTCGTGTCTCCGGCGCGTTCCACTGCGTACCACTCCGTACGCTCGCTCCACGCTTGAAACATGGTCAACCTTTCGTTGATCGCTGGCACACCTTAGCTTCATTTAAATAAGTTTCTCTAAGCTGCTGAGACAAGCCGACTTCATAAAATCATTGTCAAGTCTTATTTCATCTAAACAAAACGCCCGCAGGGGAGGCAAGAGGAATTACGACAGCGAAGACACCCCGCCGCGCAATCTCCGCCAAGCCATTCAGAGGAGCCGGTGCGAGCGGCCGAACCATCGGCTAACACCGCCACCTCGCGGCACGTTGCGCAGTGAGCCGCATTACAACACGGCCGGACTGGAGCAGCGGCGAGCGCGCACTTTCATACGGCCTGCGCACCCAAGAAGGAACCAATACAGCAGATTCTTTACAGTGGGGGCGCTTCGAACCAACCCTCTGCCCTTCCAACCCGCCTTTCTGTTAGTCGACGCATCGCCTCTGGCCGAGCAGCTGTGTGTTTTTGACAGTGCGCTTCGCTGCCGGCGGGCCGCTCAGCCCGACCGGAGCGTGAATAGCAGAATCACGTTTAGCTAAGCGATAACCCTATCTCCCTCGACGGGAAATCATTCGCGTCACTGGTCGTGCCCTGTGCCTGTGCAAACCAAGACATCATCCGAAAGGAAAAATAAAAAATAAGAAATGATATTTCAGTCACGGAAAGTGCCGTGTTTATTTGCCTGTCTCACCATTTTCATATAATACAGTCGCTGATAAGATATGAAGGCCTCGCATATTTTTCTTCATGTGCCCCGAGTTAAAATGTTTCTTTCAATTTTTTGATTAGGCGCTTCCGAGTGATAATGTTAGGCTGTTTGACCCAATTAGACCGAAAATTCAGAAGGGGGGAGGAGTCGCCTATTTTAATGACGCACATGTAAATTTACACGGACAGGTATCGCGTGTAGCCACGGCAGGGCTAGAGCAGTGGCAAGTGCGCGCGCGCCGCCGCTCTACCCCGCGCGTGCTGTAGGTCAACCGGCGAGGGTTGGTCCGCAGCGACACGAACTAGCGGCGGTCAAAGGTGGGAACTATACCGCCCGCCGCTCCTCCAGCCCGGCCGTGATTACAATTTTTTGCTGGGGGACGCGCCGAATGGGACGGCCGGAGCAACGGCGCCGCCGGCAGCCGATCGCGGAGGCCGTGTTCCGAAGTCCGCTGCATACTAAACGGGGTACGAAGGTTCGCTTAAAGGAGCCATGAAGACAAAATACAAGTTGGGTTTATTAGAAAGACTGCTTAGTCCTGATAACAATGATCCCAATATCATCGCAATCTTCGAAAAAATAACGGAGATATTAAGGAAAACGTTTGAAGCAGTCGCGACCCCCTAGCCAATTTCCCGCAACTTATCTATGACGTCACGGAACCTTGTTTGTGCGATTGGCGGCCGCCTAACTGACCTGTCGCGACGGCACATGACTGGACGTCTGTAATCCGGCCTCTAGTTTCATTTGACCGCATCACTTGAACGTTAACGTGCAGTTAAGGCACTGAAAATTATGTTTTATTGTGGGCCCGTATGACGTCATTCTTGCTCATAACACGTCACTGTGGCGCAAAATTTGAAAGTTTTTAAATACTTCTTGCTTTTTTTTCGTTAAAAAACATATTTTGCGGCTCTAATGGAGCTGAGTGACATACTGAATCCTAGTTCTTTCAAATTAAACGAAGTTGTGTTTTCTCTTCATGGCTCCTTTAAAGACGTCACGAAACACATGACCTGGCGGGAGAATCAAAATTTTAACTTGAATTAATGAATTTCATGGTGAATAAAGCATCGTTTGCTGCCGGACAGGCGCTGGGGGCATTTTAAAAACCAAATCTTTCGAATAGAACCAATTCGTATTTTGTCTGAATGGCCCCTTTAAGCCGTATTATTTGCATGGCGACAACTTCTGGCTGGCGCTATTGATTCGGGGCCTCCGTCGCAGGCGTCAGCCTTCGAACATAGCTTGCGGCAATGAATTATCAAAAATTATTTTGTTTTGCGATTAGACATCCCCATGAAAAAAAAAAAAATAATGAATCCCGTAAGGAAAAGTATAAAGAAAAAAATTACCGCGGGTCATCCTTCCACTCTGTGAAGAAGGATGACCTGCGAAGCTGTGATGCCGAGCCTCAACTTGAGCGACAATATGCTTTGACCGGGGCGTAGTCCATAGAGTGCACGAAACAAGACAGGTTTGTTTGTAATTTGCGATTGAGCATATTTGCTAGTAAATTACCGGAATGAAACTTGAAAGGGCTCGAGCTTTGTTCTAGCGGACAAACACGGGACAGTTCGTCTCCCTCACGGAGAAGCATGCATGTATGGACAGCAGACGGGAATTATACAATATTTACAAATTTACTTTGAACTATGTAACATTTAGCGTCGGCGTGTTAAACCCCATAATCAATCAATCAAATCAGCGAACTATGTAACACCGAAAAGTAAATGAAACTTACCCTGGTATTCCTAGTCCTTCCTCCGCTCGTGCCTCCAGTGGAGGAGATCCTTGAACTCGATTTCCCCATGCATTAGCATTGCGACATCCTCTCCTCACCCGAGTGGAGGGAGCAAATGGAGTGGAGGAGGGACTCAGAATACGGCCCTTAGTCTTAGCGGCACATTGTCATATACAGCAAGCGCTCCCTAACCGAAATGCAAGGGGACGTCATCTCAGCTCGAATTAGTGAAAGTTTGAAATAACGTGAATTCCAATGACAGAAGTACGCTGCTATTGGGACGTGTCATCATTGTAATGCTTGAAAAAGCCCGTGGCTGTGGCCTGTCTTCTGTACCTAAACTTTTGGGACTAAAACGGGAAGGCCGCAATCACGGGCTCTTATCTGTCAGCGCACCACAGACACTACGGCGTCCTCATCGACGTTGTTCGCAGAAAATGCCTCTTCCAAAATATCCGCCATGTGGGTTTTAGATTGTTTTTACGCTAATTTGTCTTCTCCGTTCTACGCAGCCTTGCGTGGAGGCACATAGTGCTTTTTTCTGTCCGTGTGCCAGGCGCCAAGGTGGCGGCATGGTGGCGCGCAGTTTGAATTATCCGTGGCGGAACACACTCGGGTTCGAATTAATGGGCTTTTGTATACATAGACTTATATGGAGACTTGGCCGGACCAAATCGTACAGCTCGAACTATCCATAAATTCGAATTATTGCGGTTGAGCCTTCACTGTAATTGGTTTCAGTATTTTGTTTTTCAATAAAACAAGAGTTAGAGCCGTTTTCTGTGATCGTGCTCCCTCCATAGATGATCATGCTTCACTGTACAACCCAGCTAGGGAAAGCCAGCTTACAAAGACAAAGCTTACACCGTAGCCCTGAAAGTCGTCTTCACCTCTGAACCCAGGTGCATTGCTTTAAAGACGTTTTTTGGGGGAAATATAAGCCATATACCAAAATATGAAGGCCCAAGGATGTGCTTATTGTTTCTTCTGAGTTTTTCCGTACGACGATGTGTGGCGCGCAGTTTTACGATTCCAGGGATCTGCGTGGGAGCCGCAAGGTGGCGCTACGCGCACGTGCCATTCTTGTCTACATCTCTCTATTCGGAGACGATCTGCTGGATCCTAGACTCCGCTGTAAAAATTAGTTGACGGGTGGGGGAGGGGGCTTGGCAGCAGCTGGCACAGGGCGCTTAATGAGGTAGGGCCGGCTCTGGGTAGAGGTTACTGTAGCGAAAACAGTTTCTTTCCGTCCCGCAGATATGCCGAAGGAAGTGAAGAGTCTTCTGTTCCTGTGCGCGAGGAAAATCCTTGAACCGCACGTGAGTGCCCTTCTCTAAGCCTTTTCCAATGACAGTTCAGCGCTAGAGTTCCTTTAAACTTAATCAGAACGCGTTACACACCTGGGTCATTAGGTCGGTTTGCCCACAGAGTCCAAAAATAAGTAATAGGCGTGCGCCGGACGCAACAACAGAAGCAAAACCATGGGCATGCAGGGGCTCACGTGCCAGACATGGAGGGAGGCTATTGTACGCTGCGCGGTGTCTTCAACGAAATCTCAGCGGGGACTGCAGCCTGCAGATTGAAATTTTTAAAGTTCTTTTTAAACAGTGGTTGCTTTGGGAATAATGTACCATTAATGACAGACGTCACAGAAAACTGAAGTTTAATACTCAAGGGCTTCGGGGATAAACTGAAATGGTGGAGCTGAAAGCAGGTATTTATTCAGGCTTCAGCTCCTTTGCTAAAACTTCTAAAACGCGTACGTTACTAGAGACACGTTGCAGAAACTGCACGCCCACATGCACTTTTAATTCCAGCTCATATTTCGGCTGTTGCACCGCCTGCGTGGTATGAACGAGAACGCAGTAATTTTTGGGGGCGCTGCGTGCCCCGCATACTTGTTTCAGAGATTTTACACGGTGGGCTGCTCTTAAGGTTATCTCTCATTGTGAGCAATTGCAGTTTTAAGGGATACATTTTGGGCAATTATATTTTAGTTACTCTTTTGCCTGCCTTTGAATGACCGCCACCGTTAATATGCTAAAAAAAAGGGTCAATTTTTTACGGTAAGGCATCCGCCTATGCGAGCAAGCCTATATAGAGCAATAGAATGAGAGTTTTTCCGACCGACTATCCCGCAGAATTCACGGTGCTATTCAGTTTGGCGTGGTACTTCGCCGGCGGCGCACGCCGAAGAAACGCGCATTTAAGTGTGTTTGTGAGTGAATAAAGACGACGACCATGACATTTCTCGTGAGGTTCAGAAATCAAATGCGTACCAAATCTATCTGAGCAGCGGCGCTGTGTGGCCTACACAACTCGCGAGGTCCGCACCGTTTCATACGTTCGTAATTCTAATGCGGCATGCACAAATACCCGCTATAATTTGTAAGCGCAACCAAACTTGACTGGAAGTAATTCCACTTTGAAAGTGATGCTGCTGAATCGATTGCGTCATTTCCAGTGATGAATTCCTAGAGAACGATCCTTGAAACACTGCGGTAGGAATTCCGAAACAAATCTTTAAAACGACCATCTATTCACTAGAAAGAGGAAAGTAAATAAAAAAAATATGCCACACTTTTTACATGCATGCATACGTACAGTCGCAGCCACTGATACAGGGAACACGGAGCGGCTGGCCGCGCTCCGCGGAGCGCCACGACGGGCGTCACAGGAAGTGTTGCGGCGCAAGCGCAATCAGGGCCAGCGGCGGAGTTAGCTGAGCGTCGTCTGCTACGGCTCCTCCAACTTCGCCGCGAGCGGTGAAATGGAACCCCGAGCGCGAACACAGTCGGCCCCTGGCGGCGGCGGGACGAACCGCTCCTAGTGTGGATGGCGCTCTCGGGTCGTCTGCTTGTTCACGTTGCGCGCGGCGCAAGACGCGTGCTGCGCACGACAAAATAACCAATGTGTGTACTCGTCTGACAGTAAGCAATGACATAGTTACCTCTGCTTGCGCATTTCCTCTAGAAACGCAATAATCAGCGGCCGTTGCGGATTAATGCGCTGGTTTAATTCCACGAAACATCTTCGCCGTGGTCACCGCTTGAGTGTGAAACGTGTTATAAGCATTCCTTCCACACATTGCACTTTTCTTATTGTTGAGTGCAGCCGTCTGCCGTTTCGGGAACGTTGAAGGCTGCTTTTTGAAGGTGGCGTGGTGATTATTTAAAGGATAAAAGTTTAGTACGCGAAACGGGTAAGAAGCGACAAGACCTGTGCATACCCGTGCATTTGCCACACCCTTCTAAAATTACGATGTTTCCTTATAGAAAGAAGAAACAAACAAAAACATTTACACTGCCCACGACCCGTGCGCTATCGCCCATACATTACCGGGGGCGTATTTTACACCCGCAAGCGCCTGTGTGATCGTGCTCTTCCGTACCTTTTCTAAAATAAATACCATTTTTGGACAGTCGTTGTCTATACTGAGTTGCTAATTTTGCGTATTATTTAAAATACGCTTCTATGGATGCGCAAGAGTATTTAGGGGGGATTTCTCGGTAAAATTAAGCAGTTGTGAGTTTGCGTCTGTCATGTGGCATTTCGTGTGCCATTTTCATATATAACATTTTCAAATCCCGACATGAATCACCTTGTACAGGAATGTTTCTCACTCAGCATAACCAAATTCCTAATATGGTCACGTCTTAACCTCTTAATGTAGACCTAAGTTTAAAGAAAGAGGAAAAAGTGCGTAATATAATGCAGGTTGTTGGCCACATGTGTGAGGGGTGTGTTCCATGGCTCGCTGGTGTTTTTCTTTTTTTAATTTTTTCCCACTATGCTTGCTTTCAATACAATTTTGAAAAAGGTGAGCCACAATTCCTGGACAATCTCGGACCAAAGGGGGTTAATCAGTTTTGAAAATACGTGTTGAAGTACTGCTTTTTCACCGCTACAGAACACGACGCCTAGCGTACTTTCGATTGCAAGTAATAATGATAGCCAACATTTGGCTTTTCGCGTTACATGCTTTCTCTTCTGGCTGCTCTTGCAACGTTGGCACCCCCCCCCCCCCCAAAAAAAAAAAAAACGAAATTCACAGAAGACGTTTATCCTTGCATCTTTTTAACCAATCCCCAAGAATTAAATGCCAAGACAAAAGCGATGTTCAGTTTACAACACAAAGTAGTTGCCGGGAACCCGTTGCGCTGATTCGCAACGAGAAATAAAAAGGAAACGTTTTAATACATCTGCAACAGCGCAACTTCATTTGCCATCTTTAGGGTTCGTAAGCGACCTCATACGCAAGAGCAGGCACGTAGCCAGGATTTTTTTTCGGGGGGGGGGGGCCCCAGGCCTAATTGCTCGAAACAAACTCTTTCCATGGCAAAAAAAAGAAAATAATTGCCCAGAAATATAGAAGGCGCCTAATTATTAGAAGAGAACGACAACAAAGGGGAATGCAGTGCAAGAGGCGAGTTAATCCGAGATGGAAAGCGTTTTTGACACTGCAGTAAAGCTAGTGCGTGTGCACTTTCCACCCAATCTCCACCAAGAAGGGCCGTACAGAGCCAGTGACAAAAAGAGGAGTGACAAAATAAGGGGGGATGCAAAGGAATCAGGCGCTCAATCAGGGAGATGTGCGGCATATAAAAAAAAATTGTCAGACGCTTTCGCTACCCAATTTCTCACTCTCTGTCTCAACAACAGGCCGGCGAGAAGAACGTGAGCCATTTTATGACAGCAATTCTAAACAAAAAACAGGCATATATTTTGGAAATCAGTTTTATTGAACACAAAGAACCAAAACATGGATGCTTTCATAGTCACAAAAGATGCAAAATGCTAACATTCGTTTCTACAGCAAGCAATTTTAAAGAATGGCATTGCGATTGTTTTACTGTATAGTAAAAGTCAATGCAAAAGAAAAAAAAACGAACATGTAGCTTGGCCGAAAAGAGCGGTTCACGCTGCAATTTTCAAACGTCGTGGTTTCTCCATAAACACAGCGATAACTTCGTCGACACTGACTTGCATCCGATGAATGGGCATAAGGGCCAGGCCATTAAGCCGCTCTTCCGCCGTCCGGTTCGTCAAATACGTTTTCACTCTTTTGAGTGTCGAGAAGCTGCGTTCTGCAGCAGCAGTAGTCACTGGGAGCATTGCCAATATCTTGAGGAGTGCTTGAACGTTCGGCAAGAGGTCTTTGTCGCATTCAGCTAAAGCGTCCGTCGCAAAGCGGGGAAGTTCTTCCTCTTGCATGGCTTGCCATTTAGTTTTCCTGATTTCCCATTCACCTTTTAGTGTAAGGATATGCGTTGTTGTCATATCTCTGAGGTAAAAATCGAAGGCCGGCTGCACAGGTTCAAATTTGCCCTTGGAGGCGTGCTTTGGCAATACAAATTGCAAAATTTGTAGTGTTTTCCGATGGTTTGCAAAGCGCCGTTTGAGGGAAGCTTTCAGGTCATCTACGTATGGAATGAAGGTGGCTCGCCTGTAGTAATCTTCCGCAAAACTACAACGGTAGTTTGCCTGGTATTCGATGCAGTACTGTTCTGCCAAGCGTACTGTTCCTACCACCCGTGGAATTTCGCACTTCACTTCGAACTCCACCGCTCTATCTTGACATAGAGAAAATATTTTGTGGAATTCTTCCTCCGCGTTAGTGCCCATCTCTTCGAGTTTAGTCAGCACCAGGTCAACCTGTTTGAAGGCGACGCTCATGTCCATAGCTGGGCTCTGCAGATACACAGACAAGTGGTGTGTGAGGCCTAGGAAAGTCTCACTAACAGCGAGGCATAAAAGAAAGTTGAGTGAACAGATTCGCTGACGGAGGCAATGAGCGGTGGACACTGTTGCTTTATCAGGGGAGGTGTCCATGAACTCTTCAAGTGAGTGAACTATCTAAATAGACATTTATGGCAAAACCAGTATCATAGTATTGCTCAGAAGCTCACAAGCTGGGAATTACTAAGTTGCCCCTTCGCTAAAGCGGGCGTAACAAGCAGAGGCAATAAGAAACACAGGACCCACCTTCGGAACTTTAGCGAAGAAGCTTGTTAATTTTATCGTTTGTCCTGGCCGCTGAAGTTGAACCCTGGCTGGCACCTTCTGGCTGCGTGGCACCATGGCTGCGTCATGTTGCGCCAGAGCGCCCCGACACAAATTTGCTTGGTCTGAAGGAGCGCCGAACAGAGGTGCCGAATCGGCTGAATCATGCCTCGCTGTGCCAGCCCGCGGCGAACATGACCTGGGAAGGAGCGCCGAGGAGTCGCCCTCCCTTCTCCCTCTTCGGCGGACCCCAGCAAGTCGGTTCGTCGAATTCAAACTGAGGACAGCGGAGAGTCCTACTTGGAGAGATATGAACTGCTCGCGTCGACTCGCGGCTGAACCGGACCTCCGGGCACCGAAGGCGTGTCCCAGCGGCGCGGCATTCAACGGAGTCACTCAGCTGAGAACTAATCCCACACTTTGCTTCCTTTCGCATGTTGCGCATCCACTAAAGATGCAATCAGCCGCGAAGTCACCGCCGTGCTGAGGCGGCCGTATGCCCAAAGTAAGAGTAGACGACGCCGCCCGTGTACACTTACTGGAGAGCCGCATATCCGCTCATTCCTGTTTACTTCTTCCGCCACGCGGGCGCTTGCCCGACGACACAGGCAGCGGACAAAAGGTGGTGGGGTTCGCAGAGGCGCCAGCGGGGTCGAACGGGTTAATGGGTCGTCAAGACGTCGCTTTCCATACAGAAGTCCCCTTTTTCTAGCTTTCGGTTAGCTCCCGCCGTCAGGTCGCGGAAAAACTCTGCGTCTGCGGCAAAGCAAAGCCGTACGCGTGCGTGTTCCCACGCCGCGCAGCTATCAGTCAAACAAAGCACTTGAATACTCCCCAAGTTGCCGCCACTGCACGGCGGTGATCCGTGCTGCGGTGGCTAATCCGCTTGTCGGCGACTTCGAGCACCCATACCCTCGGCGGGCCGAATGCGGCCCTAACAACCGTAGGTGGTGACAGAAGCCCTGGGCGGCATCTCACTTTCGTCGGCGTGCTGCGTGCTGACGGTTTCCCTCAATGGCGGCATGTGGCCGATGCCCGGGACGCTGTTGTTCAACGAGTCCCAGAGCGTGGGAATGCAGGAGATGCTTTTCCGGGACTTCGATATTGGTGGTCCCAGGGACGTCGACCTTCGGCAGAAAGTGCCACCGGAGGCGACAGACTTTCAGCTACGAGAAGGGGAAAGATGCCCTCTCAGTGTGTGTGCGCGCACATGCGTGCATTTTGAACTCTTCGGAATTTTTCCTGATTGGTGCCTCCCGACCACAGTGTGGAGACAGGAAGAACAGGGATGGACCAAACAAAGTCTATTTATTCTCGCGCCACCAGGAACGCAATGCCTGTTCACTCAGACCCTGAACATGTAAATACTAGTATAAAGCTTTCTTTCTTGATCGACTTGGTCCTGATGACTGCCCCGGCACGACACCAACCTCGTCCACTTCGATCACGATACCCCGCAGTCGCAACAACATGCTCTTGCTCTTAATTCCGCGTTATTTTAAGTCTGTGGAAAGTTATGCGGCCTTACAAAATAAAGTCCTATTTAGTTGTGGGATAATAGCCGGCATATGCGTAGCTTTTAAATAATACTATGGTTGATTATTTCTTTTTATCTCTGACGACTTTTGATCATCATCATCATCATTATTATTATTATTAATAATATTATTTACAGATACTGCAGGTCAAAACTTTGATTCAAGCAGGAGGGGCTTATACAAAACATAGGAATGAAACGAGTACGAAAGGGAACACAGGCAATAAATATATCAGAAACAATTCATGGTACCCTGCATTAGCATCATTAGTATCTTTATTTGAAAAATCAGCGAAAGTAACATTATTTTTTTCCATTTTCCTGCGCATGCGAAACAGCTGTGTGATTGCCCGCAATTGCTTGGGGAAAGGAACCTGTCGCTTTCTAAAGTAATTACGAAGAACTTGTAAGATTTTGGC
The DNA here is from genome assembly GCF_048455015.1 of Haemaphysalis longicornis. Lineage (NCBI taxonomy): Eukaryota > Metazoa > Arthropoda > Arachnida > Ixodida > Ixodidae > Haemaphysalis > Haemaphysalis longicornis. The sequence goes on from NW_027526203.1 coordinate 402,384,993, forward strand.
GTTCTGCGTTCATGTGCATTGCTGTGTGGTGACCCCTGCGTTACCCCGCCGAACCCTTTTGAAAGTTGGAAAGCCTCCTTTTTAGTGTTCTCTGCAACATGCATATATTTTGTTGAAAGCAGTGCTCATTTGGGATTTTCGGCGTTCTGCTGCAAAGCGTACTGGTCATAAATTGGTTATTCTTAAACGAGACCAACGTCATCTGCAGTTCTCTACCACCTGTACCTCTTTAGGCGCAAAAAATGGAAGCAATCACTTATGGAAGAGAAGCCCGCACCAGCAGGGGTCTGCACGGCATTATGGAGAGTGTAAAAAAAATATCCGCGGACTGCGACAGGCGTCTTCAGGATATCATGAGTCACTACGACTCAAATCGTTTGAAAACATGGAAGCGAGCTTCCAAAAATATAGCATTTTAGCGTTAAAATTACGAAGAAAAAAAATGTAGACAGCTGTGGGCTTAAATCATGAGTAAGGGACTTAAGAGGGGGTCTTCCGGCGCGGGGCAATCGGCACACGGGCAAATGTGTTGGGAGCTTATGAGTACGGGGCTTTCCAAAACGGGGCATAAGGAGTGGGGCTTCCGGCGCGGGGCTTTTGAAATCGTGGGCTTTCGTGCACCACCCGATTGGGGTGGCCGTACGCTGAATTTCTCGGCGAGCGTTGCTGTGCTTTCGGAATTGAAGTGCTTTCCGAATAAAGGTTCTTGGGTAGCTGTTCTTGGTGAGCTCCTTGACTATTGTTTGTTTTTCGTTTGTTTAAATGTGCACACCACTACTTGTACTTGTGCCTCTATTCTCTGGCGTTAAAGGCCGACTGGACGAATTTCGGGGGGGGCCCGGGCCCCCCTGGGCCCCCCCCCTGCCTACGTGCCTGCGCAAGAGCAGCCGTAACAGAAAATTTGTGCTCACTGTGAGGTCCCAGAAGCTTGGTTTGCACACTGTAAACCTGCTTGTCACTTTGCGAAAGCCTAGCTAAACATGAGATGTTGCTTGTACTGCGTGCGTTGACAATTCAATTCGCAAGTTCACTTGCGACGAAAGCCGTAAATAAGTGATCCGACACCGTTATTCATCAAACCTTCCTTCAGAGTCGCTGAAATTTCATTTAAAAGACCCGTTAGAGCGGTTACATTTATATCTCTGCGCTGATCAAAATTCAGTAACTTTATGTTGCCTTTCGAACACACAAAAATATCGTAAGCTCTCACAAAGAATGTCGGGGCAGTGTAGGTGGTGTTACCATTTCAGGGCATCCCACAAATGCAAGAATGCGTCATGCTACCAGTGAAAGCGATTGAGATTGCCGTTGTAAACTGAATTTCAGAGATCGAGGCTTCCTGATTTGTTTCTGCGTATGATTTGATTGAAGGCTCAAAGCCATAGTCTGGAAAGATCGAGCTTGCTACGAGCCACGGCGTACAAGTTCATTGTCACTATTACGGCCATTCTGAGATTCCCGATGGGTCGTCGCTTTTTTCCGCTTCCATGCTATACAGTGAACGTTGAGGAATCGAACTACTGCATACCACCCTTGTTTGCGCCTTTCGTGCGCACATACGGCGGGAAAAAGGCACGAAACGCGACCACAGTGTGCATTCTTACGGGCCGCTCAGCGGAGCATCCACACTAGCATATGGAGGCGATGACTAGCAGCGCGACGCTGTCGCCACCTACATGTCGATCTCGCGGCGAATAAAAGTTAGTTGTACCAGAAGTGATTGGATGGAAGAAAGGAAAGGAAAGTGCACTGGGGATATTATTGAGCTCAGTAGGGAAAGTGCACTGGGGATATTATTGAGCTCAGTAGCTCCCTACTGAGCTCAATAATATCCCCAGTGCACTTTCCTTTCCTTTCTTCCATCCAATCACTTCTCTCTCTCAGAGCGCGTGCGGCGAAGTGGGAGGAGCCGTAGCAGACGACGCGCAGCCGGGCCCCGCCTCTGGCTCTGATTGCGCTCGCGCCGCAATACTTCGCGCGGCGCCCGCTTGGTGTTCCGAGAAGCGCGGCTACGCGCGCCGTGTTCCCTGTATCAGTGACCGCGACTATACATACATACATACATACATACATACATACATACATACATACATACATACATACATACATACATACATACATACATACATACATACATACATACATACATACATACATGTATAAACATACGAGCCAGTGTATATACATGGCCCCGTATTATGAAATTCACTTTTTAACGAATACGTCTTTACAACTGCTTGAGTGTAATCGCGCAGTCGACGACCGATTTCTGGAACCCTATGCAGAATTAAGGACCTTAATACGACAATTTTACTTCGAAAATGCGATGATGTTACTACCCCATTACGTAAAAGCAGTCTGAGAATTATATTGGTCGCATCGAAAGGTCAGTAGACAACTGCGATCACTTTAAAGACCACCATTTCTGCACGTTTGTTTCGACTTTTCAGACTGCATGGTTATTGGTATGCTAATCCAGATCCCGGCCGGTTGAAAAATGACACAATGCTTGGCTTCGCCAAGCCCGGAATATCGCGAGAAAGCTGCCTGAATTGCTGCTTATAACAGCGTTGTCCAATATTGCGAGTATGTGCCTGTGTAACCTTGGTCGGCGTCAGAGTACGCGTCCACAGGATTCGAGTACTGGCCCAGATTTCTTGTGGTCGACCACGCTAGTGCTTACGCGCCAAGTCATTCATTATTTCGTTGATTGTTTGGCGCATGCGTCTGTAGCAACGCACGATGCAGTAGCATGCATAATTTCCTGTTTCTGAAGCGTTGTCCAAAACGTACACCACGGCGTGTACGTCCTTGTCTCGGGGTATGTGTATTACTTCGCGAGAGAAACATGCAATATGCGCCAAACTTTAAAACGTAACGTCAGGCCTAACCTCCTCCGTTTATGCCCATCGTTAGGTAGCCATCAAGCTGGTTCTTACGCCGCTCCAAGCAACGTCATACCAGAGTCCTTCAATGCTTTACTGAATTGGACTCTGGCCATACTCATCGTTGGTCGAGCCAAGCTAGGGTATACCGAGGGACGAGACGTTACACTTCAAAGCGTGATATTAGGACCAGCGCCGGGCCGTCGCATACCCGTGTCGCTCCCTCCCTCTGCTGTGCATCAACCTCCGCGCAAGCGGGACGTAAATGGGAAAATACGGAAGGCGTCACGAAGGAGGGTTCAGCCCATACACGCGAAAACGGTGGTTAATAGTGCTTGCACACTAAAATGGTGCATTGACTGCAGAGACCTATGCCATCCGCAGGATGATCAGACTAATAGTCATAAAAGCCGGATGATGGGCCAATGAATACTGTTACGTTACGTTACGCTCCCCTTGTGCACGTTTCTAGGTGGTGTCCCTCCTCCAGAAGAGGAGCAAGCGGCTCTTCAAGGGCCGGGACGTGATAGACGCTGTCAGCGACATGTGCGTCGAGGGCTCGCAGATTGTCAACAATTACGTACGTACCGCAAATTGAGCAGCACATTTCTCGGGCTGCGGGGTTTGCTGTGCTTGGTTCAGTTGCTATTTTGCCCATCAGCACGGAAGTGGTGTTATTCAGTCGCGACGACGTGACCTGCGTGGTACATGAAGAGGGGTGAGCTGTATCATCAAGAAAGGGGGGGTGGGGGGTGGGGGGGGGTTGATCAAATTTCTAACCCGATGAATTTACAGGCTTTATTCGACTGATTCGTGAATTATTCGGCTCTGGTTGAGGCATAACGCCTGATAAGAGAACATCTTACTTAACAGAACATTACGCATTGCCCTTGTTTCTACGGCCAGGTCACAGGCACATGTTCAATATTAAAATAGTATGCGTTCACCTCCAAGCATTATCCGTGTGAAAATAATTTCGAGGAAGTAATTGATCGGCTACAGTAAAGCCCGCTTATATCGAACAGGGCGAGGATGGTAAAATAGTTCGATATAGCAAAAATTCGATATAGAAAGTCAAGCAAAAAAAAAAAAAAACTTACATGAGAGCAATCTGGCCGGCGGAGTCACGAGCTAACGCTGAGCTCTTACCATCCTGCAGTTCACTTTTGATACGACACTTTGTCGGAAAGAAAACAATCATTTATTGGGGCAAAAGAACTGCGTGAGTGTAGCCTGCTTCTTGGAGCGCAACGCGATGCTGGTGACTGCTTGCTCCACGCTATCTAAACAGTCGACAAGCACAAGACCGCTGCCCTCAATGGCACTGCAGTATCGCCTAGCAGAGCCACGGCAGCGATGGCTTCGCTCGTGCTCGGAAGGGGTACGGAGTCCTCGGCGTCTTCGACAGAGCGGAGACAAGCATGGATACAACGGAATAACGGCGAACCCAGCGAACGGCGCAAGTGCGGGCAGCGAGTGGCGCGGACTTGAAGTTCCAAGACACCGCAGCCTGCAGCGCCCAATGTGGTGCTTCCGGCTCCAACGGCATGCATGCATGGAGCGGGTCCACTCTGCCACGGCCGGTTTGGACGCACCCGAGCTCGCGCGGGAGTCGCAAGCGACACCCGCGCCACCGCTGCTCGCCGATGTATTGCGGGAAAGCCTGCCGCATGCTTAAGGAGAGCGAACACTCCCGCGCGGGGGAGTTCGATATATCCATTGTGAACAAAATCGCGTTTCATATAAAAAAAATTTTAAATGCATGTAATTTTACCAGAATTATACAAGGGTTCGATATAGGCAATAATTCGATATATCCGTGATCGAAATAAGTGGGCTTTACTGTAATCGGACAGCTAATCGACGTCCAGCCGTATACCTCTGATATATTTGGAAAGGACTCGACCCCACATGCGTGAAAGGAGGGGGGGGGGGGGGTAAGGGTTAAGGCTTCTTACCGCGTTAGGGCATGCAGGAATGTCGGGAGCAGTTCGCGCCTGCGTACAGTCGATGGCGCCGAATTAAGTGGTCGACCACCTTCTAAAGCTCGTATAGCTCGCTTGGAAGCACCTCCACAACGTTACGCTCGAGTCGGGGTTTCACGCTCTGTAATGATGCCAGCGCCGACGCACCTCGTCAGGGCAATGACCCTCCGCCCTTCTTGCGGCTTAGTTACGTCCCCCCCATCCGTTGGCGGAATGTCGGGGCGGCCTCCGCCGACGCCAGCGAGTCGCAACCCTTTGTTGGGTCTCCCTGGCGGCTTTTTACGTGGCGTCGGTGGAGGCTTTCCTGCCCTCCTGACCTTCGGGGACGGACAGGCGGGGAGGGGAGGACAAATCCCCAATTGGAATGTGCGCTGCTGTGAGGGGGCGGCTTTGCGTGCGCCCCTACTCGCGCAGGCTTCAACGAGTTCGTCCGGAGCAGCCGCCGAGAGCGCACGCTGACAGACCTGCTCCCGTGGTAGCCTCTGGGCGCCAGAGCTCCACGCACGTTAGCCAACCGCGCGGCGGTTCGGCACACTTTTGGCCTCCGGGCCCCCATCAGGGGATCGCGCCGCGATACCACCCTTGGTGCGCTGCGGCGCTTAATTGTAACCCAGTTTTCGTCTTGTCCTATGTTTGCTTCATCGTCGTCTCTTGTAAATACGTGTAAATAGACTTCTTTTTCTTCATCACCTGCTGGCCTCGTCTCGTCATCGGGTCCTTCACCACCCCCCACGACGACACCAACCACCTTCACCAACGAGCCAAACATTACTCGCACTAAAGCTGCACCTCGGGTATGAGTGGGAGACTCGAAATAATTTAAACCACGCATGTTTCAATCAACAAATCAATCAATCAATCAATCAATCAAAATCAACTTTGCTCAGCCCGGTTTTGCACCGGCCAGCCGTTCTGCTTTTTCATACGAGGTGGAAAGTTCCATCAAGAGCCAGGTGATTGATTTTTTTTTTTTTTTGCGGAAGTGAGAAACAAGACCGCCAACATTCAAAAGATTTCGGCGCACATTGCAAAACCCTATGGGCCAATATTGGCGCCAACCATGCCTTCTCTTTTGTTTACTTTTGTGTTTTGTCGCCAGCGTCTGGCCGAGCCCGGCTGTCTTATCTGTTTTTGAAGTGAAGCGCGTCTTCCCTTCTCTTTCTTTTGTATGCCGCACAGGGTATAACATTTGATAGGGAGAGGGTTTCGCCCTGTCGTCACTAAACTAAAATGTTCGTCTTTGATTGCCAGTGTATTTTTTATCTAATTCATTGCATGGTTCCAGAAATAATTATACGCGGAAAGAGAAATGCTCGCAGGGCAACGGCGCGGCATTCGATTCGCCGACACTCATCTCTGCACGTCACGTTGTTGACTGCTCCATCGCCGCTTGTGTATTCTTTGAGTTTTTGGCGGAGCACAAGTTCGCTCTAATAGGCTTTTGTTCCTTGAAGAAACCTGCGTTGGTCCTGGCTACGTGACAATATTAATCAGTGTTTGTTACGGCTCGCCTCAACGGCTCATTGTTTACAGGAGCATAGTATATTACTCGCTATTTGAAGTCCCATATTAACCCTTTTTTAAAAATTTTGACTCACGTCAAGAAAGCCAAGGCGTTCGGTATTAATGCCTTCCCTTCATCACCTACCGCGGTGATTCAGTATCTGCACCCCAGGACGCGGGTTTAATCAAGGCAGTAGCGGCCTGGAGACGAAAATAAAAGAAAACACCTATTCGTCGAGATTTGGGCGTACGTTAAAGATCCTCAGGTTGCCTAAATTATTGTGTGGTCCTCGAGTGGCGCGGCTCGTATCCCAAGCGCTTTGTAAGAGCCTCAGAGCCCGGCACGTAAAATACCCGCGCACGCCCGCCCGCCCGCCCGCCCGCCCGCTTGCCCGTTCGTCCGCACGCACGCACGCACGCACGCACGCGCTAACACACAATTTTGTTTGCCTTTTCTATATATAGTACCCGATGTTTTAGAGATAGAGTTTAGAGTTGAGAGGGATGCAATGTGCAAATAAACCGTTATTATATATGTATGCCCCTACTAAAAAAAACTATCGCAGATTTGTACAAGGGCTGGAGATGAAATGTGCGCGAATACAATTATTATAAATGTGGGAGGTTACGCCGCATCGTATGGAGCGTTTCGGCACGTCAAAGGGACTCTGCAACACTTTCGATAAGCGCTTTCACTCTTTCCTTCACGTCTTAAAGCACTGCGAAAGCTATAGTTATCGCCAGCACAGAGCGGCACTGCGTGATTTGCTCGTCGCACCAGATTACGCCTTCCATTTATGCTTTGTTTTTGTGGCTTTTTTTTAGGTTGCTTTTGAAGAGCGTTCATTGCTGCAACTGAAGGATAACCGGAGCCGCTACATGGCCTTAGTGATGTAATTCGAGCCTTCGAAGAACGTCAAGCCCGGGAAAGAGGGAAAAATCTTTTGAGCGAGTTTACAAGTTATCTGATGGGCATAGAGCAGTAATTTTTGGCTGAGTTACTTTACGTCCCCCTAATCTAAGTACCGGGTGTGTTGGGTGACTACGTTCTGCAAGCATTTAAAATTTCCAAAAAAGTTGTAAAAAGTGTTGCAGGTTTCTTTTAACACACCGCAGTACTCTGTGGTATTCCCGCGACGAAGCTGTGCATTGGAGCTGTGCTGTGAAACAGTTCGCTGAAGCCGTGCTCTGGTTGCTATCTTTCAGATCGCTCTCACTGTGATGCAGATAAAGGTAAGTGCGCTTGCGTCACGCCGCAATAGGCTGAGTGTAAATACAGAAGAATTTCGTTCACCGCACGTCGTTGTCATGGGAATACGAACGGCGCCAGTAACCTGTACCAGGCTGTTATTGGGCCTCTTCCGGCCTATCCTGAGCTATACTTGTAGCTGATAAACCTAACCGCAGTGTTTGAACCTTACGTTTACAGCGATTGAGAGCTTCGTGTTATGGGGAATGCCAGGGATCGAAGCCGAAACCTGTAAACGCGAAGCGAACGCTACACCAGTGCACTGTATACGGCGAGACGGTGCGGGCAAACTGTTTCTTTTGGCAGTGCCATGTCGTGTGCGTCAGGATAAAACTACAACCAAATGAACATGCTATCAGCCGCCGTTAAAATAAATTTCGCTCGGCGTTCACCGTACAGACTGGGTGTTGCAGTTTTAAACTGGCTCGGAGTTGCTAAGACAGTTGAGCTTCACTAAAGCAGGGGCACTAACACTTGTGCTTTGTCCACGGTGTAAGATATGTAGAACCTCGTGGATACGTCTAAAAAAAAAAAACGCGAGGGAGAAACGTACTATCCGCGAAAACGCATGATCAGCCGCAGTAAAAAAAAAGGAGTCGAGAGACGAACATGAGCCTTTAATGGCCTTTTTCACTTGTATACATGTCTGTAAACGTCTTCTTGCGCACGGTGGTACCCTTTGATAGCAAGAGGTCCTTTTATAAACATGCAGACTTTTGTCCGCACTGGGATTGTCCTTCGCGAAATAACTCCGTACCGCTTCCAAGCCGACTATACGGCCTGAGCGTATGTGGCCGCCAGAGGCTTCGTCCAGCGCCGTCGCTGCTTTATGGCGCGATTCCGCCCCGACTTCTTCCAAGGTTAGCGTTTCGCGCGTTGGGACGTCGTTATACAGGCAACGTTGGCTAAATGTCAAGAGATGTCGTCGTCAAGAGATTTGGTGCAGATTGAATTGATATTTTTAGACCAGGAGAGGTTAGTAGTGAAAATCATGCCAAGATATTTATAATCCGAAACCCTTTGGAGCGTTATGTCATTGAAAGAGTAGTTGAAAACGGAAGTCTGCGTTCTGGGGATGAAGGACATTGAGACTGTTTTACGGAAATTGTTGTTCATCTGCCATGTATCACACCAAGAGCAAAAGGCACTAAACGAGTCTTAAAGAAGGTGGTGATCTTGAACGGAGGTATTGGTGCTGTACAAAACACAGTCGTCGGCGTAGAGGCGTAGTTTACAGGTGATGGTTTGTGGCAAATCATTCATAAAAATCAGAAACAACAAAAGACCAATAGCGGACCCCTGTGGTACCCCTGATGTGACTTAAACTAAAGGTGATTTGCTCAAGTGAAAGCTAACGTACTGGGAGCATTTGTGTGAGGACACCGTGCGTGCTTACACAAAGGGATTTTAACGCATTGTTAAAGGGGCCCTGCAACACTTTTTTCTACTTTTTTTCCTATCTTAAATGCTTACAGAACGTAATCAACCAACACATTCGGTACTTAGATTAGGGGGTCCCAAACTACATCAACCAAAAATTGCGACTCTAACCCCTAACTTGGAAACTTGCTCAAAAGACTTGTCTCACTTTCCCGAGTCTTGCCGTTCTTCTAGAATGATGTCATTACAGCGGTATAGCGTCTATTGGCCGGCTTTCATTCAGTCGCAGCAATGAACGCATTCTTTAGCCACTTTAAAAAAAAAGAAAGCCACAAAGGCAAAGCAGAAACGGAAGGCGTATCAGCTGCGACGAGCAAATCACACAGAGCCTTCCGTGCTGGCGATAACTACAGATTTCGCTGTGCTTCCAGGCGCAAAGGAAATAGTGAAAGGGTTTATCGGAAGTGTTGCAGAGTCCCTTTAAATCAGCTGCGAGATTGCGGGCGTCCTAACTTCATTTAGATCCACGCCGAAGCTTCCCTGAGCATTGGGCACCGCCAGTGACTTAGACAACATCGCTTTGTCTCCTCCACTTCGTGCACGATTTTCCCGAGGATGTGCCACGTCATTTACGACGAAGAAACATAAGCGCACTCGCCGCTAGTTTAACCCATTCCAACGGCAAAATCGACATCACTGCATCGTTTGCGAGCGCGCACCGCTTCGACGTTGAGCAGTACCTCCCCTCCATGCTCTGAAAAGTACCGTCTCGAAAAACCGCAATGCCAGATAAATGACGACTGCAACTAATGTCGTCGGGGGACTTGTGCAGAGCACGCATTCTTTCGTTTAGTACCCGCCGCGGTGCCTCAGCGGCTATGGCGTTGTGTTGCTGAGCCCAAGGACGCGGGTTCGATTCCCGGCCGCGGCGACCGCTTTTCTGATGGAGGCGACGAGCAAATACGCCCGTGTGTTTGAGATTTTGGCGCACGTAAAAGATCCCCAGGTGGTCAAAATTTATCCGGGGCCTTCCACTACGGCGCGCCTCATTGCCTGTGTAGCGTCGGCGCGTTAAACCTCATAATCAATCATTCGTTTAGTATCGCAGGAATCGTTAAATAATGTCACGGTTTCTTGCCACCTGCGCGTACCCGCGTTGCAGTCCTTTATAAAGCATTCGCACTCAATTTTTTCGTTGCGCAGACATGAAATCTTACTTGCGTTAATATTCCACGACTACCGCGGCATATATTCACCTCGTTGAGGTATTTACATCTTCTTTTGATTGTTACCGACTCAAAACACCTTTCAGAACACATTGAAACACTGAGACGAGCGTAAATGCTTTCGCACTGCTTTGTTCAAATTATAGTCTGCTCCGTCAGTGGTATCGGCCAAGCCACGGCGAGCAGACGACCGCTTACGAAAGCTGCCGAGAAGGCCCGACGAGGAGCCGAAAAGGTCCGAACACCTCGGAGTGGCTGGCGCTCAAGCATTTTGGATTGGATTGGAAAACCTTTATTTGTGCCGGCAGTGAGGGCTCGCGTGCTCCGACGGTGCACACCGTACGTCGTCTTCGGGGCACCTGCCGCGCCGACTGGGTCCCCCGCTCGCCGTTGCCGGCTCGCCGGGCCCCTGCCGTGCTAGCGCTTCGATGACCTGCTGCTGGACTGCCCAGTGCTGATCTTCCGGGTTTTCGCTCCCTGTGGCTACTTCCAGTCGCGGTAGGATCCTTCCTGACTTGGCTTCTTCCGGGTGTTTGTCGCAATCCCACAGGATGTGCGTGAAGCTTGCCGTCTCTCCTCGGCAGACTTTGCACTTCTCGGTCGGGTGCGTCTCAGGGTACATGCGATGTATCAGTGACGGGCTGGTTAGCGAGCCGGTCTGGAGCTGTCTAAATAAAACGGCTTGTTCTCGACTCAAACCAGGGCATGGGGGCGGGAGAGTTCCGCGAGCCAAGCACAAAGCCTTCGCTATTTCGCTTTACTCAGTCATACGGTCTTTCGTGATGAACCACGTCGGGCGGTCTGCCGAGGAGCAGTCCGTGGGTGCTCGCGCCTCGGCATGTGCCGTCTCGTTGTGGTTGTCGTTGCGGTCCGACGCGTTGCCTGCGTTTGCCGGGAACCACTTCATTCTCACTTTTCTGCCGTTTTCGGTAACCGTCTGCAGTATGCATCCCGCTTCCTTTGCTACCACGCCCTTGGCGTAATTTCTTACTGCCTGTCTTGAGTCACACAGCACCGTGTGACAGTCATTGTCCGAGATGGCCAAGGCCGCTTGTACAGACTATGCATGTCACGCTGGCGGCCGTCCGCAAGACACCGGTCGTGTCAACGACGGCTGCCGTGAAGCCTTTCTTCAGATTGGTGTACTCGGCCGCGTCCACGTAGACGGGCTGCGTGCCTGTCGTTGGCGTGCAGGTCGATCGGAGCCTTGGCCCTCGCTGCCCTTCTACCCTTGTTGTGCTCGGGGTTCATATTCTTGGGTATTGGGTCCGTCCTGTCCGGGTATCCTATTCCCAGGTCCTCCAGTATCTGCCTCCCGGTCCTGGTTGTCGACAGCCGCTCGAGCTGGACGGCGCGTTGTGCCTCCGCTATTTGCTCGAGCGCGTTGTGTATTCCCAGTTGTAGGAGACGAGTCGCGCGTGGTTTCGTACAGCCCCAGTGCTGTCTTGTACGCTCTTCGGATGAGAATGTTTATCTTGTCACGCTCGTACTGCAATCACTTGTAGTTGGTAGGCGGCTACGTACGCGACGTCTCATATAACGAACGAGTGGACGAGCCTGATTAGGCTCTCCTCCCCCATGCCGCCTCTTTTGGATGTTACTCGTTTGAGTAGTCGCGTTGTGTTTGCTGCTTTCGCCATGAGCCGGACGATGGTGTCGCTGTTTCTTCCATGCGTTTCTATTACCATGCATAGTATTCTGATCTTGCTGACCTTTGGGATTACGTTGCCTGATCTAGTTGAAATATTTATCTCCTCGCATTATCGTGGGTTGATATTGGGTTTGCGTTTCCTGATGGGATGATATACCAGGAGTTCCGATTTGCTCGGCGAGCACCTCAGTCCGGTGCATTCAAGTTTATCCTCAACTGCGTCGAACCGCCGCTTGTAGTGTGGACTCGATGTGGGCGTCGCTGCCACCTACCACCCACACCGTTATGTCGTCCGCGTAGATGGTATGTCTGGCGTCTTCGATGCTCGCGCGCTTCTCTGCCACCCCGATCTTTACTAGGTACAAAAGCATCGGCGAGATGACGGACCCTTGTGGCGTGCCAGTGCTGCCGAGCTTCTTCTCTTAAGCTTTTGAAAGTCGCCCGCTCGTAACTCGGCGGTCCTGCCCGTAAGGAAATCTTTGATGCCATTGTAGGATCTTACTCCCATGTTGAGCTTGGAGACCTGGGACAGGATCTCCGAGTGCTTCACCTTATCAAAGGCGCTCTGCAGGTCGAGACCCAGTATTGCTTTGTTGTCGTCGGTGTTGCCATCGATGATTTGGTGCTTCAGCTGTGTCATTGCATCTGGCGTGCCTAAGCGCTGTCTGAAGCCGATGATTTTCGCCGGGTAGAGATCCTCCCGTTCCAGGTAGTCTTGCCACCTGTTGAGCAGGACGTGCTCCAGTACCTTGCCCACGCAAGACGTGAGCGCGATGTGCAGGAGGTTGCCCGTGTCGGGTGGCTTTCCCGGCTTGGGACTCAGTATGGTTCTGGCTTTCTTCCACTGCTCAGCAGCGTGCCTACTCTCCAGAATTTGTTGAAGTAATTCGCCAGGTTTTCGATCGACTTGTCGTCGACAGTTCTTGAACGCCTTGTTCGTGACAAGGTCCGGGCAGGCTGCCGACGTGCTACTGACGTCTTGCAGAGCCGTGCGGACCTCCTCCACGTCGATGTCTCTGTCGAGTCTTTGGGTATTCCGCCGTACGGTCTGTGTTGCTCCGTGGGTGTAGTTGGCAGGTATTTGTCGCTGATGCGTTTGATTGCCTTGTCGTTCCGTGCCTCGAGACTTCCTGGTTGATGAGCTTGGCCAGTCTGTCTCGCTGGTGTGACTTTGTCTTGGTTTCATCAAGCAGATGTAGCAGGTTCCGTGTTTTACCGCTATGCACCTGACCATCGGCTACGTTGCAGATCTCGTTCCACTGCTGCACACGTAGCGTGGGCAGTGTTCCTCGATTGCGCGGTTGAGCTCCGCAACTTTTTTTCTTAGCTTGCGATTGAGACGCTGTTTTTTCCCCCGGTTCGGTATCGACTGCTTATCTTCGATGAGGTGAGCTAAACGGCTGTCCATTCTGTTGGTTCCTACGTCGGTTTCTATTTCCTTGGCTGAGTTTCGTACGTCTTTGGTGATCTCGGTGGTCCAGGTTTCAATGTCGTCAATTTCGCTCCCTTCCTCATTGTTCTGGCTTCTGATGTCTCTGAAGGCTTTCCAGTCGATGCATGTGTGTTTTCGGGGGTTGGTGCCGCTGCGTTCCGGAATCACGATCTCCTCGATTGTGTGGTCATTGCCTAGGTCCACCCCCGTATTCCTCCAGGTGATCGTAACCGGGTTGCTATTCTTCACCAACGTGAGATCGGGGGTGGTGTAACGGGACGCAGAATTCCCAATTCTCGTCAGGTATGCCTGCTCCGTTATGAGGGTAAAGTCAAGTTCTGTTGAGTCTTGAGCTAGGTTGCGGCCTTTCGCTGTACTTTTGTCGTAGCCCCAGGCGGGGTCCATCACGTTGAAGTCGCCGCACGCGATCAGCGTGTTGCGGCCCGCCACGGTGCTGGCTTTGTCGAGGAGGGCTTTGAATTTCTGATTTATCTACGATGGATTACTATAGAAGTTTAGCAGGAAGAATAACTGTTTTCTTTTCTTGGTTGGTATAAGTTCGGTGAGTGCGTGCTCAATCTTGGTGTTGTTCAACCTGTGTTCGACGCAGGGGTGTCTCTTCATGACCAGGGTGCAGAGGCCCCTGCCGTTCGGCGGGCCAGCATGCACTCTGTAGACGGAAAGGGAAAGCGCATCTGTCAGAGTCTTTTGGAGTAGAAGCACATAGGGCTTGCGCGCGGCGTGCTCAATGTTCTGTTGAACGACTGCCTTTTTCTTGCTGAGGCCGTGGAAGTTCCACTGCCACACTCTTACGCCTGTTGCACTGGAGGCCATGGTTGTGCTAGCGTGAAGGAGGACGCTTGTGTTCCTTGGTTTAGTTGCCCGATTAGGGGTTCGAACGTCGAGTAACCTGCTAGGGTTCTCTCGAGGCGGGTGAGTCTGCTGATGTTCTCCGTTTGGATGGTTTCGATGGCTCGTGTCATTGATGTGAACAGGTCATCAAGCTTGGCGAATTTGACTTCGAGGTTGTGTCCACTGTCGATGTTCTTGCTACCCTTGTGTTTACGTGGCTCCACGGCTAGTTTCTTCGATGCCGGCTTCTTGTCGGTCGACTCCTGGTTAACCATGACTTCTTCGGTATTACTGTTGCTGCTTGCATTAAAGCTTTGTTTCTCGATGCTGCGGAGCTTCTTGGTGAGGTTGTGGATAGTGGTACGGAGAGCCGCATTTCTTCCCTCAATGCTTCAATGATTTCCCGCTCCTTGTTCGAGTGACGCTCGGGCAGCTTCTTTTCTGTCGCGCTTGAGGGCGTGCAGTAAATGGTCTCAGCGGTGTCTGTTTGGCAACTTTATTAGAACTACGAGTAAACGTTTGTTTTGCAAGGTGTGTCCTCACCGAAAAGTATACCTTACACCGTGGCCTGGTCTCAGTATTGGTAATTTTTGCATCTCTTCACTACTAATAGCTTCGTAAGCTGACGCTCTCTATCGCGAGCACGCTGCATTCCTTTTTAACGACCGGAGATTCCCAGGATACTTCGGGAGAGACTAGAGTGGCGACGAAGCCGGGAAGTGAGGTTACGACGTCATGGCGCAGAATGTAGTACCTGACGCCGTTTGTAGCGGCACCTTAACGTGGTATTGGTCTGGCGACTTAGCCGGCATTGCGCAAACGTGATATGCGCGATTCCAAGTTTGCGTTAGCCATTCGGCGGCTAGCGCGAGCATGTTAACCACCAGGTCTGATTGTTTTTCTCCCCGTGACGCACCACTTTTGCAACGCCGCAATTCTGATTACAACTATTAAACAACGAGGTTATAATACCGCCACACAAGGGCTCAGGGACGGGAAAGCCCCCTTCGAGCGTAGCTGCCGGAGGGAAATGCAGGAGTGCGAGTATATATATACATCGTTCGCACAGGTGTCCATCAGGGTAGTGCGACGGGTCTGACGCTGTGGTTGATGGTGGGCTCTGGCGTGGGCATGGCAAGGCAATGGTCGGGACTCCACGTATCTAGCGAGCTGTTGGATTACAACGGGGAAGCTTCGAAAAAGAGTCCGTTTGTTTATCCCCTCACAGCGTATATGAGTCTCACGGCCCCTGTAGGCTAGATTGTCAGACGTGGCCTTCTTGAACCATACACAGCACAAGCAGCAGGCTGTGTAGCGAGATCACATGGATACGGAAAATGCCGATAGGGCTGCGTTCGTAGTGGCTGCTTTTATACACCTTGCGCCATCGCCATCGGCGTAATATTCTTTAAATTTGCAGCTACTTTGGAGGAGTCCCAGGCCAGAAATAATGCATTACACAATAACATGGTACCATAGAGCAAATGTACCTTCTTTTTCTCATTTACATTTGAAGTTCTCTTCCTTCATATTTTATTGCTTCGATGCTTCTTTCTTCATTCAACTCACCTTTGCAGGAACCGGACAAGGTATTCTCAGAGAACTCCCTTTGGAACTGCTTGAACGCTACCCGCTACGTGATGGTCTACGGGCGTTCATGATAATTCCCTATATCTAACGTTGCTCAATAAAGTACCACAGTCACCATGCAGTGCGTGCATCCTTCTTTGTGCTACTGGTGCGGATATATTGGCGCGTTGGTGCGCCTGTGGCGAGAGGGACATTTGAGTCTGCCATTCAATAAGATACAACACCTAAGAAAGCTTATGTTTACATTATTGCCAAAGTAAACTGTGCAACAGATAGAGCAAAACGGCAATTAACACATGATAGCGCAGAAAAGGTTGGGTGCTGCAGTGAAATATCAGCAATACTGCCCGGCACGAGCTCTTGTAGTTAAAGGGCTGCTGAAGAGCTTTTCAAAAACATTTTGTTGGGGGTATTACTTTAGTTTTATTGACTCTAAATTAGAAAAAAACATGCTTATTTCTTGTGTAAATACACCCAAAACACGTTTTGGGTGTGTTTACACCCAAACGACCCCTGCCCGGGGGAGCGGTCAGAGCCCTGGCTGCCTTTCGCGATTGGCCGGCGGCAGATGACGTCATATTCGGAAGTGCCGGCGCTGCGGTGACCGCTCGGCCTGAAGAGATCATTCTGTTATCGCCCAGATACGAGCCAGAAAGTCCTCTGGGGAATGGAAGACGCACGAAATATTTCCTTAGAATAGGAGAGCCCGACAGAAGCATAAACGCAACAAGTTCGCTCGCGGCGAGCTTTAGAAATGGGTTTTCCTCCAACGACTCATGGCCGACTTCGGTTTTCTGGATGTAAGGAGCTTATGCAGATAATGGATCGCAGTTTTTCCTTCCAGCGCTCATAACAATTCCTATCACAATTTTTCAACACACCTCTTTCTCGCGTAACTTTGTATTTACATTCGGGCAGGCGGTAACAAGCTGTGTGGAGCGGGCATGCGTCGGTTTATGCGCGCAGGCAGCAGTGATGCGACCGCCGCCGGTCGCCGCATCGCGAGGAGGTGGTCGTGTCGGGGTGCTCCGTGCATAGAACTCTATGGCTCCGTGGCCGGTCAGCGGAATGTCAGGCCTGGGATTCCTGCACATGCGCAGTTTTAGAATAGAGGAACCGATCGTTGGGGGCGCCACAGAAGTTATGGAAACCCAAACGCAACACGCTCACGCGCGACGAGTTTTAGAAGAGCGTCTTCCCCAACAGCCCGGATGTAGGGAACTTTCGGTTTATCATTAAGGCAGATATTTGGTCGCTGTTATCACTACAATTGCGAAGGGCATTCTTTAACACAGTTTTTCCCTACACTACTATCCCCTTACTCGCATGTGGAACTTTATTTTCACGTTGATTGCCATTTTAGCGATCGTTGCTATGGTCATTCTTACGCGCAGGTAGCGCCATCCTTCGGTCCCTCACCGCATCGCGTGCTCGGGCAGTGCAGTTGCCGGTGTCGACCAGCCTCCGTGACCGGTCGGGGTAGAAAAGTGCAGGCTTCGCATCGCGGCACAAATTTCATCACCCCTTTCAAAACCACCCGACAATCTCTCGCATAATTTTTCACCACGCTATCATCCACTCCCTAGCATGTTTACCTTCTTTTTCGCGATTGCTTTCATTCTGGGCAGCAGCGAAGCGCGGGTGCTGCCATGGCTTGCACCGGTTCGAGCCGCTTCGTAGGCCGTACCCCCATGTACGGCCGGCATGTGTACAGAGCGCTTCCGCGCGCAGAAAACGCTTCGTGCTTTCCAGCTTGCTTGATTTCTCGTTAACGACGGGCCCACAATGACGCGCCCATAATGTTGATGGGGAAAGCGAGCAAGATGGTTGGGAAACCCGGACCGCAAACCCAAACCCCCCCCCCCTACCTTCACCCCCCGGAGTTGAAGGGGGGGGGGGTGCTGGAGCAGTGAGGTTGAGTTGGTGCGGGAGGATCGACGCTGTGGGGAGTTGTGGATAGACGAGCAAGTTGGCTCATGTGGTTGGCTGGGCTTCGAGGAGCTCGGGGATCGTGTTAAATGTTCCATTTGAAAAGACGCGGATAGTAGAGGTGTTGGGTGGAAGGAGAAGTGCTGCTCTGTATACCCTGCACTGCTCGGCTTCCAGTTTGTCGAGTTCCGCCTTTGTAAGCGGTAAGTACGGAAGGGAGTATGTGAGTCGGGATGTGAAGAGTGCTGTAACAAGTTGTAATCTCTCTTTTTCGGAAGGGCCGTGGCCGCGGCCCTATTTGTGTCACGTGTTTGTGTCGACGTGCGATGCCGCTTCGCTGTTGCCCAGTTTTGTGGGCGAAGTTCCGAATTGAGCAGGCGTGTAGCCTCAAATTTATTAATCTTCATTGTCTTGAGTTGCCTGCGCGTGGATGTTTAGTTTTAGCCGTAATGCTACAGTGTTTTTAGTGATTCCCTAGAACGATTCCTACATACTACAGATTTCCTACCCGGGCGCCCGTAGCTACTGCATTTCCTTCAAGAGTAGTCCGGGCCGGTCGTGCACATCGGGTGCTCTGTGCTTCATACCCGAAGCGACGGGCACAAACAAATACGCAGGTTCCCCAAGTTTCTGATCGATTATTATAAGGGAAGCTTTCTGTATACTCCCTTTAGACATGCTGTGAACAATTTTGGCGAGTTGGTACTCCCTTTCGAATCAGGAACTTTTCGCTTTGCTTTAGACGGATTATCCTGCCCGTGCACACCTTATATATGTCGTCTAAGAATCTTATGACCCTTTTATTCTCTGGAGATTTAATGTTACCAGAACTCCTGTGGTACTTGTTGAATCAAACGGGCTTTTATAGTCAATAAATGAATTTTTGTATTCTACGCATTTTTCTATTACTTTATTTACGACATGAATGCGGTCACTCTAGAGTCTCCTTTTCTAGACCCAGCGTGTTCTCTGGATTGTAGGAAAATATACCTCATCGCTTATGCTGTTAAATATTACTTTGGTAAAATTTGGAATACAACTGAGAGTAGGCTGATGGGTGTGTAATTCATAAGATTTTTTGGTATGTCCCTTGTTGTGAATCAGAATC